>NC_069499.1:541097441-541252441 GCF_027579735.1 Bombina bombina
CACACATGCAAGCTTCATTTCCAAGTGAGACTTTTAATTATATATATTCTTCCTGAATAACCCTTTAAGCCATCTATATTATCAAACAATAACTTAAAGCAGCATAAAACCCCCAAAAAATTATTTCATGATTTATGTAGTAGAACATACAATTTTAAACAACTTTCCAGTTTACTTCTTTTATCAAATTTGCTTTATTATCTTGGTTTCATTTATTGAAGGAGCAGCAATGTACTACTGGTTTCTATCTGAAAACATGGGTGAGCCAATGAGAATCGGTACATATATATATATATATATATATATATATATATATATATATATATATATATATATATATATATATATATATATATAGGAAGAAAAAACGAATGCAAACGGCTTCTCCAATTCCAACCTCGATTTTATTTCTTGTTAAAAATCCATGTTGTACATGATCATCAAAATTCACAAGACATACTTGAAAACATATAGCTGCTGCTATATATATATATATATATATATATATATATATATATATATATATATATATGTAGCCACAAATCAGCAGCTAGAACCTAGGTTCTTTGCTGCTCATGAGTTTACCTAGATAAAACTTTCAGCTAAGGATAACAAGAGAAGGAAGCAAATTAAATAAAACAGTTAATTAGAAAGATGTTATAGCTTACTCATGCCTAGTTGTCTGCTCCATGCAGCCCCTCATGTCTAGCTATATACAAATAGCTTACACATGCCCAATTGTATGCTCCCTGCAGCCCCTCATGTCTAGCTATATACAAATAGCTTACTCATGCCCAGTTGTATGCTCCCTGCCACCCCTCATGTCTAGAAAAACACAAATCGCTTACTCATGGTCAGTTGTATGCTCCCTGAAGCCCTTCATGTCTAGCTATATACAAATAGCTTATTCATGCCCAGTTGTATGCTCCCTGCAGCACCTCATGTCTAGCTACATACAAATAGCTTACTCACAACCAGTTGTATTCTCCCTGCAGCCCCTAATGTCTAGATATATACAAAAAGCTTATTCATGCCCAGTTGTATGCTCCCTGCAGCCCTTCATGTCTAGCTATATACAAATAGCTTACTTATGCACAGTTATATGCTCCCTGCAGCCCCTCATATCTAGCTATATACAAATAGTTTACTCATGCCCTGTTGTATGCTCCCTGCAGCCCCTTATGTCTAGCTACATACAAATAGATTACTCATGCTTAGTTGTATGCTCCTTACAGCCCCTCATGTATAGCTATATACAAATAGCTAACTCATTGCCAGTTGTATGCTCCTTGCAGCCCCTCATGTCTAGCTATATACAAACTGCTTGCTCATGCCCGGTTGTATGTTCCCTGCAGCCCCTCATGTCTAGCTATATACAAATAGCTAACTCATGCCCAGTTGCATGCTCCCTGCAGTCCCTCATGTCTAGCTATATACAAAAAGCTTACTTATGCCCAGTTGTATGCACCCTTCAGCCCCTCATGTCTAGCTATATACAAACAGCTTACTCATGCCCAGTTGTATGCTCCCTGAAGCCCCTCATGTTTAGCTCTATACAAATAGCTTACTCATGCCCTTGTATAGGCTCCTTACAGTCCTTCATGTCTAGCTATATATAAATAGCTAACTCATGCCCAGTTGCATGCTCCCTGCAGTCCCTCATGTCTAGCTATATACAAATAGCTTACTCATGCCCAGTTGTATGCACCCTTCAGCCCCTCATGTCTAGCTATATACAAACAGCTTACTCATGCCCAGTTGTATGCTCCCTGCAGCCCCTCATGTTTAGCTCTATACAAATAGCTTACTCATGCCCTTGTATATGCTCCTTGCAGTCCTTCTTGTCTAGCTATATACAAATAGCTAACTCATGCCCAGTAGTATGCTCCTTACAGCCCCTCATGTCTATCTATAAACAAATAGCTTACTCATGCCCAGTTATATGTTCCCTGCAGCCACTCATGTCTAGCTATATACAAATAGCTTACTCATACCCAGTTGTATACACCATGCAGCCCCTCATGTCTAGCTATATACAAATAGCTTACTCATGCCCAGTTGTATACTCTGTGCAGCCCCTCATGTCTAGCTATATACAAATAGCTTACTCATGCCCAGTTGTATGCTTCTTGCAGTCCCTCATATCAAGTTGTATATAAAAAGCTTACTCATGGCCAGTTCTATTCTCCCTGCAGCACCTCATGTCTAGCTATATACAAATAGGTTATTAATGCCCAGTTGTATGCTTCTTGCAGTCCCTCATATCTAGTTATATATAAAAAGCTTACTCATGCCCAGTTGTATGCTCCCTGCAGTCCCTCATGTCTAGCTATATACAATAGGTTATTAATGCCCAGTTGTATGCTCCCTGCAGCCCCTCATGTCTAGCTATATACAAATAGCTTACTCATGCCCAGTTGTATGCTCCCTGCAGTCCCTCATGTATAGCTATATACAAATAGCGTACTCACGCTTAGTTGTATGCTCTCTGCAGCCCCTCATGTCTAGCTATATACAAATAGCTTACTTATGCCCAGTTGTATGCTCCCTGCAGCCCCTCATGTCTAGCTATATACAAATAATTTACTCATGCCCTGTTGTATGCTCATGCCCAGTTGGAAGCCTCTCATGTCTAGCAATATACAAATAGCTAACTCATGCCCAGTTGCATACTCCCTGCAGTCCCTCATGTCTAGTTATATACAAATAGCTTACTTATGCACAGTTATATGCTCCCTGCAGCCCCTCATATCTAGTTATATACAAATAGTTTACACATGCCCAGTTGTATGCTCCTTACAGACCCTCATGTCTAGCTATATACAAATAGCTTACTCATGCCTATATATGTTCCCTGCAGCACCTCATGTCAAGCTATATACAAATAGCTTACTCGTGCCCAGTTGTATGCTCCCTGCAGTCCCTCATGTCTAGCTATATACAAATAGGTTATTAATGCCCAGTTGTATGCTCCCTGCAGCCCCTCATGTCTAGTTATATACAAATAGCGTACTCACGCTTAGTTGTATGCTCCCTGCAGCCCCTCATGTCTAGCTATATACAAATAGCTTACTTATGCCCAGTTGTATGCTCCCTCCAGCCCCTCGTGTCCATACCTCCAAACATTTCAAAATTCAAAAGAGGGACACCCCCCCGGCAAAAAATTTGAAAGGGACGGGGCTTAAAAAAATCATAAGACCAATGTAATCTAAATACAATTCTAAATAAAGTCATATATTTTAATACTCTTACGGCTAGATTTAGAGTTTTGTCGGTAACGACCCGCGTAGCTAATGCTGGCTTTTTTTCCCCCGCACCTTTTAAATACCGCTGGTATTTAGAGTTCACAGAAGGGCTGCGTTAGGCTCCAAAAAAGGAGCGTAGAGCATAATTTACCACCACTGCAACTCTCAATACCAGCGGTGCTTACGGACACGGCCAGCTTCAAAAACGTGCTCGTGCACGATTCCCTCATAGGAAACAATGGGGCAGTTTGAGCTGAAGAAAAACCTAACACCTGCAAAAAAGCAGCGTTCAGCTCCTAACGCAGCCCCATTGTTTCCTATGGGGAAACACTTCCTATGTCTGCACCTAACACCCTAACATGTACCCCGAGTCTAAACACCTCTAACCTTACACTTATTAACCCCTAATCTGCGGCCCCTGCTATTGCTGACACCTGCATTATACAATTAACCCCTAATCTGCCGCTCCATACACCGCCGCAACCTACGTTATCCCTATGTACCCCTAATCTGCTGCCCCTAACACCGCCGACCCCTATATTATATTTATTAACCCCTAATCTGCCGCCCCCAACGTCGCCTCCACCTACCTACAATTATTAACCCCTAATCTGCCGACCGGACCTCACCGCTACTATAATAAATGTATTAACCCCTAAAGCTAAGTCTAACCCTAACACTAACACCCCCCTAAGTTAAATATAATTTTTATCTAACGAAATAAATTAACTCTTATTAAATAAATTAATCCTATTTAAAGCTAAATACTTACCTGTAAAATAAACCCTAATATAGGTACAATATAAATTATAATTATATTGTAGCTATTTTAGGATTAATATTTATTTTACAGGCAACTTTGTATTTATTTTAACCAGGTACAATAGCTATTAAATAGTTCATAACTATTTAATAGTTACCTAGTTAGAATAATTACAAAATTACCTGTAAAATAAATCCTAACCTAAGTTACAATTAAACCTAACACTACACTATCAATAAATTAATTACATAAAATCCCTACAATTATCTACAATTAAACCTAACACTACACTATCAATAAATTAATTAAATACAATACCTACAAATAAATACAATTAAATAAACTAACTAAAGTACAAAAAATAAAAAAGAACTAAGTTACAAAAAATAAAAAAATATTTACAAACATTAGAAAAATATTACAACAATTTTTTTATTTTTTTTTTTTATTTTTTTTTTAAGTTTTAAATTTTTTCTTTATTAAGAACAAAAGGTACATACAGTTAGATAACCAAAGAAAGAAATTACTTTCCACAAGTACATCAAAACAATTACATAGCATTAACATATAACAATTAGGCGTATTGCAGAGTTATATACATCTATATATATTGTAAGCAATATTTGTGCTTCTATTCAGTCAATGCGGGGAGTCTACAATATACCTAGAAGTCACGGATAGCGGAGTATAACTCCAGAGTCGTAGTGATAGGGTTGAAGTGACAGTTGTAACCACGTTTCTCAATTACTTTGTCGGTCTGTATTTTAACATGGTCATTCAGTGGCATTGGGAGTAAGGGGTAGGTTATAGGGTTAGTAGGGAGGGAGTCATCACATGGGAGGGGGAGGGGAAGTTCAGGTGAGAAGAGGTGAGGAGAGGGGAAGGGGTTAGGGTAAAGAACGCGGTAGTGGAGATGGAGACATGAAGAGAGTGAGTGGGGGAGAAAGGGGAGAGGGGAAAGAAAAAAAAAAAAAAAAAAAAAAAGGGGGTGAAACTACTTGTGCGCGGTATCTCCTGTCCCAACTGCCTAGGGAGAGGAAAAGCGGTACGGGAGTCCGTATTGGTCTACTGGATCTGAATCCAGTCACCCCAAATTGCCCAGTAAACTTCCATTCGCTCTAGCGAGCTATATGCAAATTTTTCCATGTTGGCTAAGTATTGTATTACCTCACAGACTTCCGAAATCGTGGGTGAGGTAACCTGTTTCCAGGCTCTAGCAATGCAAAGTTTGGTGGCCGCCATCACATAGATCACCAGTTGCTTGCTACATTTGGGGAGAGTATTATCCATGATGTGGAAGAGTGCCACCCTTGGCGTTAGCTGTATAGTCAGATTCATAGAATGCAAGAGTGTCTCAACATCTTTCCATAGGTCCTTTATTTTAGGACATGACCACCATATATGGGAATTGGAGCCTACCCTTCCGCACGATCTCCAGCAATCGGGAGATACATTAGGAAACATTCTCGACAGTTTGGTGGGCACTCTGTACCATTGTAGCATTAGTTTCATATAACTTTCGAAGATCGTTATACAATGGATCGTTTTTTTTGTCAATTCAATCGCTGCTTTCAGCTCTATATCTGATATGATTAAAGCCAACTCCTTGCACCACATTTTGATTTGGCTTGGGAGGCCTTCTGAGTGATCTTGTAGCATGGCTTTGTAGTGGAATGTGAGGGGTTTCCACGTCCCCATCTCAAGCAGCCATCTTTCTTCCCATTTAGAATGGGGTCTGAGAGTCTGAGTGCCAAATTTCCAGGAGCGAAGTAAGCTGAGTACCCTGCAGCACTCAAAGTAGAGCCATAAGGGAGAACCGCTTAGTAAGTCGAGTACTTGATGGACTGTCATAAGTTTACCGTTTGAAAACAGATGTTCCACCATGTCTATGTTGTGTTGTATCCAAAACTCAAGATGGATATTCGGTAGGTCCCAGAGAAGACCCCTTATCTGGTGAATCGGTGAGGGATGTGGGGCAATCTCCTTATGATGTCTAAGTACATGCCACATTTTGATATTTTGTTGTACTATGGGGTTAGGAACTCTATCTACCAGCTGCTTATGTTCATGAACCCAGAGAATACTTGGTAAGTCTAGGCCTTCAGGTAGGTGTAGTTCCTCTATTTTGAACCATTTCGGTTCCTCTCTAGTCGGGCCCCAAGCCGTGATCTGTGATAGTCTAGCGGCTTCATAGTAGAGGAATATATTTGGAAAAGCTACTCCACCTTTGGAGAACTCTCTCTGCATGGTTTTGTAGCCAATCCTAGGCGTCTTTTTCCCCCATACATACTTAGAGAAAATTCGGTGAATTTGTTGTAATGTGCCATGCGGGATGTTCAATGGGAGACATCGGAATAGGTACAGCGCTTTAGGAAGCAGTGACATTTTCACCGTGGCGATGCGGCCCATCCAAGAGATTTCTCTGAAATCCCATCTGTGTGTTAAGGATCGTAACTCAATGATGAGGGCATCAAAGTTTAAAGAGAGGATGACGTCTAAGTCTGCACTTAAGTGAACACCTAGATGTTTGAGGGACGTTGTAGACCAGTGAAAGTCATATGTTTCACGTAGGCTCAGGAGTTGGTCTTCGGGCAAGTTAATACTGTATGCCTCTGTTTTTGAGACGTTTATTTTGTAATAGCTCAGAAGGCTAAACTGTTCTAGGGCAGTGAAAACGGGGGTTTGTGAGAAAGAGAGTAACGTCGTCCGCATACAGAGCAATCTTTTCCTGACTAGTGCTTACTGGTAATCCCTCAATGACAGGCGACATCCGAATCAGTTCTGCCAATGGTTCCATGACCAGGGCAAATAGCAAGGGGGATAGTGGACAGCCTTGCCTGGTACCATTGGAAATATTGAAGGGAGGAGAGCAGAAGCCCAACCCTCTTACTCTGGCACTTGGATTAGAGTACAAGACTTTGATCATGGTTATGGCTTCGGGTGGGAAGTCAAACGTGTCCAAGACTCTCCACATATACTCCCATCTGACCCTGTCAAACGCTTTTTCAGCGTCTAGTGACAGGGCCAGAAGGGGGACAGCTCGTCTCTTCGCCTCGGAAAAGACGGAAATCAGTCGTCTCGTATTGTCCGGGCCCTGCCGGCCGTTCACGAATCCGACCTGGTCTGTGTTGATTAATCCCGGCAGCAGGGGAGACAGCCTTTCCGCGAGAATTTTAGAATATAATTTTGTGTCTACATTAATAAGTGAAATGGGACGGAAATTTCCACAAAGGGTCGGATCTTTACCCGGCTTTGGGATCGCAACTATAGTTGCTTCAAGATATTCTTGTAGTATCTGTCCTTCAGTTCTGATTTCGTTGTACGCTTGACAGAGTACAGGTTTGAGTTGCGTTTGTAATTTTTTGTACAATTGCCCCGGAAACCCATCCGGGCCCGGGGCTTTATCAGTCTTCAACTGTTTAATTGCTATTCCGAGTTCCATTTCAGTAATAGGTTCTGTTAGCTTAACCTTGTCTTCCTCTGAGAGTTTGGGTAGGCCTAGTCTCTGTAAGAAGGAGGAGATATCCGGAGGAGACATCACTCCGGGTGTCTCATGAGAGTTGATGTTGTACAGGCGTTCATAAAAGTCGGCAAAAGCCTTTCCTATGTCTTCAGGAGCATGTACTTTTTGACCTTCAAGGACGAGGTATGGTATTCGGGAGCTAGCTAGTTTCTGCTTCAGTTTATTTGCAAGCATTGAGCCTGCTTTGTTGCTTTTTGAGTACATAATCATTTTGAATCTCAAAAGGGCTCGCTTAAATTTTTCCACTTCCAGGTTTTTAATCTGTGATTTCAAATTCAAAATCTCAGTGGATAGGCTAGCTGTAGGCATTAGTTTGTTTTGCCTTTCTTTCGCCCGTAGGTCGCAAGTGAGCTTGCCTAGCGGGGCCCCCCCATTTTTTTTTTATATTCGATGCCTTTGCAATACAGAATCCCCTGATGTACGCCTTTAATGCTGCCCACCTGATTTGGTGCGAAGTCTGATTGGGTCTGTTAGTGTCTAAAAATTCCTCGACCTTGTCGACCAATTCTGTGACAAAAGAGATGTCCTCCCAGAGAAACCTCGGGAGCCTCCATGACGGTCTAGCCAGTGCGGATCTCTCAATGTCAATAGACATTGTAACAGCGTCATGATCTGACCATGGACAGCTGCATATGCTAGAGTTTGTGATGTTGTTCATAGACCAGGAGTCGACAAAGAAGTAGTCCAATCTCGAGTATGATCGGTGAGGGGGAGAAAAATACGTGTAATCTCGTGAGTCAGGGTGACATGCCCTCCACACATCATAGAGCTCAGACTGGTATATCAGGTTTTGAAATTTAGGAGCTGTAGACCTAGAGTAGTTGTCTAAAACTCTATCTTTCGGGAGTTTTTTGTCCGTATGGGGGTCCCAGACTAGATTAAAATCTCCTCCTAGAATTAATGTGCCTTGCTTCAGGCCATCGATAAGATGCAGCATTGTGCGGAGGAAGGTTATCTGACCTTGGTTAGGGGCATACAAGTTTACTAGAGTGAAGAGGTGTGAATTCAGTTTGCAAACCACCAAAAGAAACCTCCCCTCTGGATCCATTTCTATATGTTGTGGTTGAAATGCAACTCTTGCACTGATGCAAATTGAGACACCTCTGGTTTTTTCATGGCAGGTCGAATTAAGGACCACCGGAAAGTGTCTAGATCTCAATATTGGAGTATTAGTTGAAGACCAATGCGTCTCCTGAAGGAAGGAAACATCACACTGGAGCTTCCTTAAGTAAGTTTGTACCATGCTTCGCTTCTCTGGCGAGTTAAGTCCCTTTGTGTTGAGGGAGACAAATTTAAGACCAGGGTTCATCGCGAAAGAAAAAAAAAAAAAAAAAAAAGGGGGGGGGGATCTAAAGGGTGAGGAAGGAGGAAGAAGGGAAGTTAAATAGCCGTTGTTAGTAGTCTGAGAGCAGTAATGAGTGTGGGCTGGTGGTTATCGTCTGTTTATAAGTTATGAAAATATGAAAAGTAGGTCACTTAGTGAGTGCGATTGAATCTGTGTTCTTGTGCTTACTTTCGGTAAGCTATGGTGTTACCCTTGGGGGGGGTGGAGAGATACAGTCCTACGACTGCATTAACCAATGTCCAAAAGAGTAAGAAAAAAGAGAAAGAAAAACTGAAAATCGGGGAGAGGCAAAGTCTGTAAGCAGGGGGGGGGGGGGAGGGGGAAAGAGAAACAGTAATGTGCATCGCTTCCCTGATAAGCAGGGTCAATTCTATGTATATTTATCGAGGTGTAACTGTATAAATTAGTATCATTCTATAGGTCATGAGGAAAGAAGAAAAAGGTGTTCCTGTATAGGGTTTAACCGTAAATGATTAAAAGTGCAGATGTCAAGGAGAGAAAAATGAGATATTAATGGTTCAGTGTGCTGTCCTGAAGGTCATGTAAAAACTTTATCTGATCAAAACAATATCTTTCAATCATAAATGCGAGAGAAATTGGTGAAGGATCACAGTAATCATAATAGCTTCAGTCCGTGTAATTAGAACCTACCAACTATATTTTAGCACATAATGGTATCTTTGTTGCCTAGGTTAGGTGTTTCTGTTCTGATCTAACATCTGGTATGGGTTATAGTAGCTTCACTCTGTATAACCAAAACCTGCGAAACTACATTTAAGTGCATAATGGCATCTTAATTGCCAAGGTCAGGTGTTTCTGTTCTGATCTCGCATCTCTTATGTGGCTTATCTATTGATATTTAGGCTAATCTATACTCACAGGTGCAAAACTAATATATCTTAATTAATAATTAACTCATATAAACAATAGAGAACTAGAGGGGATCTAGTAAAGCCTTTTTGTCAGATATGCTTAGGACTTGTCTTATAGCATTTACTTTAGGACTCAATAAGTTATGCCTTATCAAGCGAGACTCTCCGACTGAGGCTAACAGGCTCTAGTCATGTGATGAAACATATCCTTCCTATCACATCCATCTTAACATACCCATTCGCATGTTCAACGGCGTATGTGTCTCTATTAGTACCTAGTGGGTGCATGCTAGGTTTGAATATAATTGTAGGGTACTATGGGCTGAGAGCTATTAAAGCAAGTATGGGTGTCTAGGGAATAGGGTGCGGCAGTTAAGGTCCTGGGAAATGATAAGTACTTTGGAACAGAGATAGTAATGTTTTATCTCTTGTAGAGACTGTTAGGTTGGTTAGGAATTACCTGTCTCAAATCTCTAGACAAATGTAACATATAATAAACATAGGGCTGGTGAGTTATGATAAACAGTGCATATAATCAGTGTCAAGAGTAGCACAGAATAACTGTAAACATTGCAAGAGAAAGAAAAAATTCAAGCATTTTCGTTATCAGCAATAGGGCAAAATGGGATAGTCTCTTATTGCGTGTCCATATCTTTGCAGCGTATCCCCATATATACCTTCCATATAGGATTCATTAAAATTTGCAACAAGTAACAGAGATGATAAGAAATAAACCTAAGCATTGCTAGAAAGGTATGTATTACTCTGACATTTTCACAATCGAAGCCAGACCAGGAGGATGAATCCTGAGGCAGAAGGTCTCTTATGACAGTACATGTAATCAATATCAAGAGTAACACATGAAAACTGTAAACACAGATAAAGAATAAACCTGAGCATTGCAAGAAAGGTATGTATTACTCTGACATTTTCACAGTCAATGCCAAAGCAGGAGGATGAGTCCTGAGACAGAAAGTCTCTTATGACAGTACATGCAATCAATATCAAGAGTAACACATAAGGACTGTAGACACTGCAAACAATAAAAAGAATTCTAGCATTTACATTATCAGCAATAGGAAATCTAAGCACTGCAAGAAAGGTATGTAGTACTCAGATATTTTCACAGTTAAAGCCGAGTCAGGAGCACGGTTCCTGAGGTAGGAAGTCTCTTATAATATGTATGTGCCCATGAAACTTATCTTCAATCAGGATCCAATGTCTCTAGTCCTGTAGTTTAACATTCCCCCTTTCATAACAGTTGCATAACTAGGGAGCAAATAAAACATCCCCCCTACAAAACAATATAACAAAAAAACATTTAGTAGCAAAGGATATACTTATCAGTCTTCATCTCCTGAGGATTCTTCTACCCTATCTGATGATAGTTGCTGAGGTGCTAAGTTCTGTCTTTTAGAAGGGGTACTTCTCTGAGCAAGGGGCCTCCATTCAAATGCAGATGGTCTTAGGATAGAGGAGGGGGTAGTGTTGAGTTCCATATCCTGAGGGATAAGGGAGCTATTTTCTCCAAATTGGTTGGGGAACTTGGTCCATCCCTTGAGAAGGAAGAGGCCTTTGTCTGGGGTATCCGCTGTGTAGAATCTTCCATCTTTTTGAATCAGAAGTTTAGTAGGGTATCCCCACCTATATTTAATTCCCATCTGTCTCAATGTCTTTGTCACTTCACGGAATGTGCCTCTCTTTTGCATCGTAAATTGAGACAGATCTGGAAATATTTGTATAGAGGCAAATTTGGCTGGTAGAGTGGGGCGAAGAAACATGGCTCTAAGAATTTGTTCTTTGTATGTGAAGTAGTGGAATCTGGCAATCACATCCCTTGGTTTCTCTGCTGAGACATTCCTCCCCCTGGGGAGTCTGTGCGCTCTGTCTATCAGGGTCTCGTTGGGGAAACCTGGAGGGTGGAGTATTTCACACAGTTCAAGAAGGTATTTGCCAAGATCAGTTGGGGTAATCTCTTCAGGTACACCTCTAAATCTTAAGTTGTTCCTGCGGGAGCGGTCTTCCATATCCGCCATCTTGGCTTCAACTGTGTCTAGCATGTCCACTAGAACTTGAGAGTGGTTAGCCAAGTTTCCCTGTTCAACTGTTAAGTCCTCTTGTTTTTTTTCCAGGACATCAATGCGTTCACTAATAACGCCAATATCTCGCCTGAGGTCTGCCGTGGAGCTCTTAATAGCTTTTGTAAGGGAATCTTGGAGAGAATTCATCCTCTGAGTAAGGGTAGTGACAATATCTGAGGCTACAGAGTCAGGGATACTGCTCTCAATGTTAGCAGCTTCGGCCATATCACAGCCGTTTCCTAGCAATTGCTGTGGAGTGTCAGGATCGGTTGCAGGTTTTCCCAGAGTAGGTTTGACTTTAAAGTGGTCTACCACCGATTTCCTATACTCTGAGGGATTAGCGGTTTTTCTTCTAGACCTTTGTGGCATGATAAAGGAAGTGGGGGTTCAGTAGAAGTACTCCAATATGAAATGATATGATTGGGTAGAGATCTCTTAGTTTCTTAGATCATATTCCTTTATGTTCCATTTTATGCCTCGGCCCTAAGGACCCCTGTCTCCTAGTGCATGTTGTGAGCCATGTGGATCGACTAGTTTAAGATTAGAACCGGCATATGGTTGTACTTCGCCCAGTGGCGGCTTATAGTGAGAGCCTCCTTTGTTTCAAGCAGTTTCAGGATGAGGAAAAAGCAATTAACAGAGTTAAGCCTTCTGCAACCACTGTCTCCCCCCCGGGGATATGCCTCCTATCAGCGAAGTCGGTAAAAGGTTGGGGGGTATGACCCACAGGTACCCCGCTCCTGCAGGAAAGGGTGGGGGGGGGACTAGTGAAGAGCAGTTATAATAAGGATAGTGAGTAGTGCCGGGCCCTTATTGTGGTCAGTAGGTACTGAGAATTCTGTTAGTGCGGGCTTCTGAGGGGCTGCAAGCAAGCATGAGGGAGAAGTGAGCTGCAGCGAACTTCAGAGGTGTCCAGGGTATATAGGGCCGTGACAGTGTTAAAAGGCCGCTGTGAAAAAGTCTGTGTGAGCAATTGCCTGTGGACTGTATCTTAGAGGGGGGTAATATACATAGCGATTTGGATTCAATAGTCACAGTCTATGTGTCTCTTATAGGAGCCGCAAGGAACTCACTACTTACAGGTCGCCACGTGGGATGCTGCGGGGGTCACTACATCTGCCAAAGTGGAAAAAAGTAGAATCCAGTCGGTGCTTCCCCTCTCTCCTAGGGTTATTGTAGGTCCGGTAAGTCTACAAGGTGTATTGTTGCCACCAGGTACACTTTTATTTCTTCAGGCCTGGTATCGAGTGCCGGTGTAGGCCGCAGCCGCGGTCTTTCCTGGGAAGCGGTCCGGTTCTCCTGGGCAGTCTAATTTTGCGGCCAAAATTGACTGAAAAATCGGACAGGGATCTGCTCCGGGTAGTGTCACTAGTTGCCCCAGGTGGTTTGTGAGCAAATTCGCTAGGTGTATCTAGCTAAAAAAGGCTAAAATACCGCTTTTGCAAGGAGAGCTCAGTCACTACACGTCTTGCTAGTTATGCTGCTGGCTCCGCCCCCCTATTACAACAATTTTAAGCTAATTACACCTACTCTAAGCCCCCTAATAAAATAACAAAGCCCCCCAAAATAAAAAAAATGCCCTACCCTATTCTAAAATAAAAATAGAAAAGCTCTTTTACCTTACCAGCCCTTAAAAGGGCCTTTTGCGGGGCATACCCCAAAGAATTCAGCTCTTTTGCCTGGAAAAAAAAAACATACAATACCCCCCCAACATTACAACCCACCACCCACATACCCCTAATCTAACCCAAACCCCCCTTAAATAAACCTAACACTAAGCCCCTGAAGATCTTCCTACCTTATCTTCACCACGCCGGGTATCACCGATCCGTCCAGGCTCCGATGTCTTGATCCAAGCCCAAGCGGGGGCTGAAGACGTCCATCCTATCTACCTGTCAACAGCAATCCCCCACCGCAATAACTAATAAAGTGTATTAACCTCTATATCCACCATCAAACCCACACCATAAGTAATAACTAAATTATTAACCCCTAAATCCACCAACCCCAACATTGCAAACTACCTATTTAAACTATTAACCCGTAATCTGCCATTAACCCACAACGCAATAAACCCATTAAAACTATTAACCCCTAATCTGCCATTAACCCACAATGCAATAAACCTATTAAAGTATTAACCCCTAAACCGCCAAAGCCCACAACGCAATAAACCTAACCCCTAACCTGTCCCTTTAATTTATACTTAGTTTATTTGTATTTTTAAAGTAGTGTTATGTATTTTTAATTTAATAGTAATTTAAGTGTTTTGTAAATTAGGTAATTTGGGTTAATTTAGGGGTGTTAGGTTAGGGGGTGTTAGGTTAGGGGTTAGGTTTATTGCGTTGTGGGCTTTGGCGGTTTAGGGGTTAATACTTTAATAGGTTTATTGCATGGCGGATTAGGGGTTAATGGTTTTAATGGGTTTATTGCGTTGTGGGTTAATGGCAGATTAAGGGTTAATAGTTTTAATAAGTAGTTTGTGATGTTGGGGTTTGGCGGATTTAGGGGTTAATAATTTAGTTATTACTTGTGGTGTGGGTTTGATGGCAGATATAGGGGTTAATACACTTTATTAGTTATTGCGGTGGGGGATTGCGGTTGACAGGTAGATAGACATTGCGCATGCGTTAGGTGTTAGTTTATTTTTGCAGGCATTTTCGGGAGTTACAGTTCTCCCATACTCAGCGCAAGGCTTGCTACAGCTGCCTTTTATGGCGAGGTAAAAATGGAGTAAGATTTCTCCATTTTCGCCTTGTAAGTCCTTGCACTGGATATTGGATACAGATTTACGACGCATTCCCATGTTAGCCTATGGGAGTAAAAATTGTGGGCGACGGGTGAAATATACGTGCCGCATTTATACATGTGGCGCTGTATATAGGATACCAAACCCGTGCAAAAAATGGCGTCACCGGCTTTTGTGAGCGATGCCGTATATGTAATGGGGCCCCATATCTTTAGGATTTGACACGGATTATCACAGACTTTTTTACTTTTGGGATTTACATCATTTTAGGATTTGACACGGATTATCAGACTTTTTACCTTTGGGAATAATAGACTAATGCCATTAACGTGGTATATGCAGTAATCCAGGTACCACTTTTATTGTTTTTATTGTTTCAACTGTTCAAATTTGAGCTCACTGTGTCGCATGGATTCATGTTGTAATATTGTAAGATTATTGTTATAAATCGTAATGCACTTCATAGTTTAGAATAAAATAGACAGTGGCATAGGACATAATTTATATTCATACATTTTACACATTTCTTTTATGCCATAGCCGTTCTCTAGGCATTCCTAATAACACTCTTTCTATGCTTCTTGCAGCCCCTCATGTCTAGCTATATACAAATAGCTTACTCATGCCCAGTTGTATGTTCCCTGCAGTCCCTCATAGCAGCCCCTCATATCTAGCTATATACAAATAACTTACTCATGCCCAGTTCTATGTTCCCTGCAGCCCCTCATATCTAGCTATATGCCCAAATTTGTTCTAAAATTAGATTATGGCTGTCCCTGTATCTCCCCAATTGCCAGCTATTTGCATAAATCACATCTAAGTATATATATAATATATATATATATATATATATATATATATATATAGTATGTGAAGAAACTGGCACACACCATCCAATCAACTGCCTGATGCACTGCTGAGTAGAGTGAATACAAACAGTCCCCAGTATACCAAATTTGGCCAAGGATTGATAGAAATACTGAAATGAAGCAGGCAACACAAGATACAATGCAAATATGCCTTTTAATCCACAAGGTGCATAAACAAAATTGGGCCTTAACCCATAACGTTTCGGTTCAAGTTTGAACCTTTATCAAACGGAGCCCATGATAGACATACAGGGGCCTATTTATTAAAGGTTTTGCGGACCTGATCTGACAGTGCGGATCAGGTCCGCAAGACCTCGCTGAATGCGGAGAGCAATACGCTCTCCACATTTAACATTGCACCAGCAGCTCACAAGAGCTGCTGGTGCAACGCAGCCTGCCGACTCGTGGCCAATCCGCCAGCAGGGAGGTGTCAATCAACCCAATCGTACTTGATCGGGTTGATTTCTGGCGATTCCCGTCCTCCACCTCATCAGAGCAAGCGGACAGGGTTATGGAGCAGCGGTCTTTAGACCACTGCTTCATAACTGGTGTTTCTGGTGAGTCTGAAGACTCGCCAGAAACACGGGCCCACAAGCTCTGTTCAGAGCTTGATAAATGGGCCCCAAAGTGTACCCACCAGACCCCCCTAATATACCCCTTCTAATAACCAACATGTGAAACATATGTGGACAAAGACAGGAAAAGAGAGGGGGAGAGAGAGCAAAAGAGAGGGGGAGGGAGAGATACCGCAAAAGAGAGGGGGAGAGAGAGAGAACAAAAGAGATGGAGGAGAGTGCAAAAGAGAGGGAGGAAAAGAGAGGGGGGAGAGAGGGGAGAGAGAGAGCAAAAGAGAGGGAGAGAGAGCAAAAGAGAGGGGGGAGATAGCAAAATAGAGAGAGGGGGGAGGGAGAGCAGAAGAGAGAGGGGAAAGAGAGAGCAAAAGAGAGGGGGCAGAGAGAGCAAAAGAGAGGGGGGATAGAGAGAGAGCAAGGGGTGGAACCGCTGTGCTGCAAAAAATGGCCCATGTACACAAACTTTAGGACTAGTATTTCATATTTTACTTGGCTTTAGATGGAATGCTTTATACGTTTATTACCAGAACAGCCAATAACTGTATCATTTAAACAAAGCCTTCAAAGGAATTAGTTAATCTTTCTAATAATAACTGAGGTTTCTGGTCTACTTTGAAATGTGTCACTGGTCATCTCGGATGTAATCTATAAAGAGGTCATATTTTACAGTATTAAAGTGCAAGGTGAAAAAAATGTTTCAAGGTCATAGTATTGTCACTTGGATTACTATCAATGTTTCATACTTAAAAAAGTCATTTAATTACTCAGCCTCTTCCCCTTCTGTCTAATAATAATTTATAGGGCTTCCTGCAGCAATTTTCAAATGAAACTTCATTTTAGAACTGTTAGATATTCAGCCAGGTTATTAAAGCCTTCTGGGCTAAATGCTCACGTTAATAATGTGAAACTTCACATTTACTGTCCATCCATCAATCCTAAACTACTATTTGGAATAAGGAAAACTAATCTACTCTCACTGACACCCTCAGACTGTAACCTGGTCTATAAAAAAGCTCAGAAAAATCAATTATTCTCATGGGTGTAACTCATAAAAAGAAATAATTCATCAATACTCCAATTGTCAGTGTGCTAAAGTAATGTGGAGAGCGGCCATAAAACACAATATTTAGTACTTTCTTAAAAATGTCCCAGTTTGATGTGTTATTGCCAATGCAAATGGGTACAACTGGTCAGAACACAAATCTCTAAAATGCTATCAATAAAACAGCACAAAGTTTCTGTTTATATGGATGGAGGAAGGCTGAATACAGATCTGCAGCACACCTTTATGACACTAAAACCTTCTATGTGTATCTCTGTAAAGATTTTAGGGGGGGGATGCTGCACTATGAACATTAAAAGGGAATTTTTAATGCAAATAATTTATTAGAGAATGTCGCTTTAGGCAGATGTCCAGTGTTAATGATCCCCAAATCAGATTCATATCAGATACGCAATTCATTTTAAGCAAAATGGTGATTTTAGGGGTTTTAGCGATTCAATCATAGGCTTGAGGGCCTGCATAGTCATTGGTTCGTTTTAATATTGTTTACTGATGCTAATGAGTGAGGTGTGCAATTAACAAATATATAGAGATATGTGTATGCCTACTAAGTTATTTGAACAGGGCATTATGTGTATAGTGGACATGAGTGTGTATTGGGTTAAGGTTTTGACTAATAGTGTAACTTTAATTGACCGAGCAGGTGGCATCTGTATCGGTTTGGTGATGTTGCTGCCTATGTCATCGAATATATGGCAAAGGCAAAACCAGAGTATTTTGCACATAGTCAAAACCAATGTTACATTTGAGAACTTTTATTGAAAGCTTATTTGTTAATAACTGGAAAAGTTTTACCTGGTGTTTTATTACTGGTACTTGTTAATCCCTTATAGACAGCCAACATAACCTGCCCGTCACCTGTCTGTTGCACGTCCACGGGTGAGAGCACAGGTCTCACCAACAGCAGTGAAGCCACACTATTTCTGCATTGCTCATGCAGTGAGACATGCAGAAACAGGGACCCGTTTTGTTATAGCCCTAGAAGCCCATTGCAACATCTAATGTTCATGGAATGTAACTGATGTTAAGGGGTTAAATATAGGATCGTTTTTTTACCAATCTGATAATGAAAAAGTGCTGCCTATAAACAATGAAAATGTTTGACTGTGATTACGTTGTTATCTTTAGCTGTTTGTTGAAGAATAAATTAAGAAGTTTTAGGAGCATGTACGTGTTTTTAAAACTGTATGTTAAAGGGACAGTAAACAGTTTCTAATAAAAAAATGTTTAATTATGCGTAGTTCACCATCTTTTCAGCATACTTTATTTATTTTATTTATTTACGTAATTTAAGTCTGAAAACTGTGGGTTTTACAATTCTAAGAACTCAACATTCACATGGAATGCTTAAAAAACCTAATCCTGCCACATATCTGTCCCTAATTTGTTTCAGCAGAGGTGATAAGATAAGAAATGCAAAAGAAAGTATGTCTTGCCAACATAATGGCTGTGGCCAACTGCCTTTTCTCCATCAAATCTGAACTGGCTCTTCCAAATTTTTTTATTGGGGAGTGGAGTTCGATTATTAAAAAAGAAAAAAAAAAGAATACAGCAACAATGGGCTAGTGCTGCAGTATTTTTTTTTTATTTTTAATTAGCGAAAACATTGTAAGTGTTAGGCTTTTAGCGATTCTCGGCTTCCGCTGGTATTACAAGTTGAAAAAAAAAAACCTACGTATTTTACGCTAGCGGAAACACAAAAAGCACAAAAATCCTAAACAATGTTTTTGCGTGCACGTGCATGTGTTCCCCCATACAAATCAATAGAGACAAAAAAAGTGGGGAAAAAACTAACACCCTATTTGAACAAATGAGGGCTATTGGTAGTTTATTTTTAGAATAGGGTTGTTGTTTTTTTTATTTTGGGGTTGTTGTTTTTTTAAGGGGTATTAGAATAGGATTACTTTTTTTATTTTTCGGAATTTATTTTTTTATTTACTGTAATGTTCGTTTTTTTATTTACTGTAATGTTATTTTTTTATTTTCTGTAATATTAGTTTTTTTTTATTTACTGTAATGTTATTTTTTTTATTTTTCAGTAATGGTAGGGTTTTCAGTAATGTCAGTTTTATTTTTGTGTAATGTTAGGTTTGTTTATTTTTCTGTAATGTTAGTTTTTTTTAAAGGTAGTATTAGGTTTTTATTTAATTTTACAGATAAGTTTTTATTTTTTTTAAAGTAGGATTTTTTTTAAGTTAATTTAGGGGTATTTTAATTAATTGTTAATTTATAATTGCGTTGTGGGGGATGGTGGTTTAGGGGTTAATAGTTAATTTATGTATTTTGCGATGTGGGGAGGTGGCTAATTAGGGGTTAATAGTTTTATTTAGGTACTTTGCGATATGGGTGGATGGTGGTTTAGGGGTTAACCTTTTATTTAGGTACTTTGCAAGTGGGGGGATGATGGTTTATGGGTTAAGAGTTTATTTAGGCACTTTGCGATATGGGGGATGGCAGATTAGGGGTTAATAGTTTATTCATGTACTTTGTGATATGTGGGGATGGCGGTTTAGGGGTGAATAGTTTATTTATATGTGTAAGTATACTTTGTAGTGTATTTTTATTGTGTTTTGTGCAACTTTTTATTTTCGAAAAACAGTTTACCACAGCTCTTAGATCACAGAAAGGAATGAAGAATAAGAGGCGATCGTGCTAGCCCAATCATGATTTTGCTGAACTTGTAATATCAGTGGAATGAAAATGGTTTGCAAAATCACAGTTGCGCTAGCACAAAATCGTTTGCACCGCACTTGTAATCTAGCCCAATGTGTTAACGCATAAAATATGCTCTGTCACCTAGTATGTTAATTTGTTGCACAACTTTAACATTGATATAAACATACTGTAAATGATTTATCTGCAAAAATCCTCAAACTTTAATAATGTTTTTCCGATGAATTGGAATTGACCCCATTGTTGCACACACACATGCACGCTCCTAAGCTCCTATCAGCCTACCTAGGTTTATTCTTTCACAAAGGATACCAAGACAACACTGCAAATTTGATAATAGAAGTAAATTAGACAGGTTTTTTTTCTTTCATTTATCTGCTTATTTAATCCATAAAAGATAAATTTTGGCTTTAGTATTCCTTTAATTTAAAAATATACACCAAGTAAGATCATAAACCCAGGAATTTTCCAGCACACTTATAAACATGCAGATAAGCATAATTAAACACCTTTAACCCCTTAGTGACCACAACACTTTTCCATTTTCTGTCCGTTTGGGACCAAGGCTATTTTTACATTTCTGCGGTGTTTGTATTTAGCTGTAATTTTCCTCTTACTCATTTACTGTACCCACACATATTATATACCGTTTTTCTCGCCATTAAATGTACTTTCTAAAGATACCACTATTTTCATCATATATCATAATTTACTATAAAAAAAAATATATAAAATATGATGAAAAAATGGAAAAAACCCACACTTTTTCTAACTTTGACCCCCAAAATCTGTTACACATCTACAACCACCAAAAAAACACCCATGCTAAATAGTTTCTAAATGTTGTCATGAGTTTAGAAATACCCCATGTTTTCATGTTCTTTGCTTTTTTTGCAAGTTATAAGGCAATAAATACAAGTAGCACTTTGCTATTTCTAAACCACTTTTTTTCTAAATTAGCGCTAGTTACATTGGAACACTGATATCTTTCAGGAATCCCTGAATATCCCTTGACATGTATATATTTTTTTTTAGAAGACAACCCAAATTATTGATCATCTAGGCCCATTTTGGTATATTTCATGCCACCATTTCACCGCCAAATGCGATCAAATAAAAATGTTTTCACTTTTTCACAAATTTTTTCACAAACTTTAGGGTTCTCACTGAAATTATTTACAAACAGATTATGCAATTATAGCACAAATGGTTGTAAATGCTTCTCTGGGATCCCCTTTGTCCAGAAATAGCAGGCATATATGGCTTTGGCATTGCTTTTTGGTATTTAGAAGGCTGCTAAATGCCACTGCGCACCACACATGTATTATGCCCAGCAGTGAAGGGGTTAATTAGGGAGCATGTAGGGAGCTTGTAGGGTTAATTTTAGCTTTAGTGTAGTGTAGTAGACAACCCCAAGTATTGATCTAGGCCCATTTTGGTATATTTCATGCCACCATTTCACCGCCAAATGCGATTAAATAAAAAAACGTTACATTTTTCACAATTTTAGGTTTCTCACTGAAATTATTTACAAACAGCTTGTGCAATTATGGCACAAATGGTTGTAAATGCTTATCTGGGATCCCCTTTGTTCAAAAATAGCAGACATATATTGCTTTGGCTCTGCTTTTTGGTAATTAGAAGGCCGCTAAATGTTGCTGCGCACCACACGTGTATTATGCCCAGCAGTGAAGGGGTTAATTAGGTAGTTTGTAGGGAGCTTTCAGGGTTAATTTTAGCTTTTAGTGTAGAGATCAGCCTCCCACCTGAGACATCCCACCCCCTGATCCCTCCCAAACAGCTTTCTTCCCTCCCCCACAATTATCCCCGCCATCTTAAGTACTGGCAAAAAGTCTGCCAGTACTAAAATATTTTTTTTTTTAGTTTAAAAAAAAAAACAAAAAACATATTCTGCTGTGTAGGATCCCCCCTTAGCCCCCAACCTCCCGGATCCCCTCCCCCAAACACCTCTCTAACCCTCCCCCTTAACCTTATTGTGCGCCATTTTGGGTACTGGCAGCTGTCTGCCAGTACTTAGTTTGAGATAAAATAAGTGGTTTTTTTTTAGAAACTAATGAAATATTTTCTGTAGTGTAGCTGCCCCCCTCAATATCCAACCCCCCACCCCCTCCCAGATCACTTAGCTAATAATTCCCACCCTCCCTAGTCCTTTCTCCCACCATATGCAGTAACTGAAATGTGCCATAGTGTAGTGTTCCCACCCGCTCCCGCCCGCCGCCCCCGTGCATGTCCCCAGGTGACTCTGCCTGCGATCCCGCCCCCCTCTGACTCCTTCCTCCCATCGATGGCCACCCACCCGCCTCCCTGCATCGGCTCCCACCCACCAACGATCATGGCCATCGATGGCCGATGCAGAGAGGGTCACAGAGTGTCTCTCTGCAATGGATGGCTAAAAAATGTTATTGCATGATGCCTCAATATCGAGGAATCACTGCAATAACATGAAAGCGACTGGAAGCGATCATGATCGTTTCCACCTCTTTCAAACACCAACGACGTACAGGGTATGTCTTTGGTCGTTAAGGACATTTTTGTTTTAAGAACGTTTGTCCTTAAGGGGTTCAATAGACATGAAACACATTTTTTTTTATTTCATGATTCAGATAAATCCCATCATTTTAAACAACTTTCCAATGTACTTCTTTTATCTAATGTGTTTTTTTTTCCCTTGGCATCCTTTGTTAAAAAGGATACCTAGGTAGGCTCAGGAGCTGCTGATTGGTGGCTGAACATATATGCCTCATGTTAATGGCTCAATTGTTCAGCTAGCTCAAAGTAGTGCATTGCTGCCTCTTCAGTAACGAATATCAAGAGAATGAAGCAAATTAGATAATAGAAATAAAATGGAAAGTTAAACATGGAAAATTTGGAGTTTCATGTCCCTTTGAACTGTCTTTTGACTTGATTTCCTATAATTTTAAGTAACATGTAATTTTATTTTTTATTCTTTTACTGATGCTTTTAAATATGGCAATGTTTGTTTTTTGTCTGTTTTTTAGTTTATCAAAATACAACTAACTACATAGTATACCAAATGTATGACAAATACAATACACATTCCTCAAGCATTAGTGTAATTCTTCAAGGTACAGTAAATACGTTGAGACCTTAATATAACATGTTTAGTTATGCATAACAAAATAACTGCAGTACGCATACAGAAAGAGAAGTGCGCTCTCAGGAACAAACATCATCTCAGTAGCTTGTTCTATAGTGATTTACCATCTGGGAGCAACCTCTGTTAGCCCAATTGTGCTTTTCACAAAGAAGAACTTCCCTGAAGTATATCAGTCTGATCCCGCCTAGCAAGGTCAGTCCAGCCCCAAAATACCAGGCAGTTCTCCTCTGAACAAGGGAAATGGCAACCACTGACAATTGCTTTGGCCTTTATTCTTTGTAATATACTTTTATTATTTATTTTGACCTTTTCATGTAATTCAGCTTTGAAAATAGTGGATTTTCTAATTCTCACACTTTAAATGCACCCAGCTGACTTATCAAGGATAGCCCTGTTCCATATTTACCCTAATTGGTATCAGGAGATAACAACTGCAAAACAATGCATTTATACTCAAACCCGAATCGGCTCCTCCAAATAAGGCAAATGGTGCGTGGAGTTTGGTGATTGAAAAACAAGTGCAGCAAACAAGATGTTATTCAGTTGAAATGTTTTTTTATACTTGAATAATATTTTATTCTCTAGTAAGACAACATAAATGACTTGTAATTTCAATGGGGCCTATCTATCAAGCTCTGAAAGGAGCTTGACGGCCCGTGTTTCTGGCGAGTCTTCAGACTCGCCAGAAACAGCAGTTATGAAGCAGCGGTCACAAAGACCGCTGCTCCATAACCTGTCAGCCTGCTCAGAGCTGCTGATATCGCCGGAAATCAACCCGATCGAGTACGATCGGGTTGATTGACACCCCCTGCTGGTGGCCCATTGGCCGCGAGTCTGCAGGGGGCAGCGTTGCACCAGCAGCTCTTGTGAGCTGCTGGTGCAATGCTGAATACGGAGAGCGTATTGCTGTGATCGAAAGCACTGAGATTGAAATGATTTAGAGTTTGATATTGCATACCACAGTTCCTGTAGCAGCCTTCACTGACACAGAAGCTCTGTTAGTGTCACCGGACAGTTTTCTACAGGCAGCTGTAAAGGTGGGCGATAGATGCAGAGATCTGTGATAGATGCAGAGCTGTTTCTCTGACCGAACGGTGGTGTGGGGGGAGGGGACCGAACTGCTTCCTTGTCTTCTCTCAACATACTGCATTCCTCATTCCCAGAGCAGTGCTGACTTATGAGCTATAAAAGATTTTATAAAAGATTACTGACTTCAAATGAGGAATGCAACATGGGGAGAGCAGCAGACAAGGAAAGAGTTCAGTCATGACTGGATGGATTACCCTACCAGTAAGTTTGACCAGTTACTCTCTGCTGCTAGCAGCACATTAAATAATCACAGCCAGCAGTGTGCTAGTGTACAGACAAGGGTTTCTGCCAGTTTTGGCTGTACACTTGCGCACTACTGTCTGTGATTATTTAGAAAGAGAGAGAAAGAGAGAAAGAGGGAGAGATAATATATATATATATATATATATATATATATATATATATATATATATATATAATTTAGTACGAAAAGGTGGGCATTCACAGGATTTGAAAGTAGTCAATGTGGTTTAATGAGCATACATATCAAGTTAATGCGTTACAGGTCATGGTCGACGTTTCGGCTCCTTTCAGTGAGCCTTCTTTAAGACAAATTTTAAATCTAAGGAAAACAGAAAAAACAACATTTAAACAGTGTGCGATACAATGTGACAAACAACAAATGCACCCACCACCACACATAGAGATAAAATCAAATAAAGTCGATAAACTAGGGCACATGTCCAAGAAAACCAGAATATCATGAAATAGGAGACCAGATAGTACCGACATTATCAGTGAAAAACACCTTAGTCACTGTTACTGTTACCTTTCAACAACAACTCCAGAAATCACCAATATGCAAATAAAGACGATCCAGTTTGGCAACAAAAAATATCAACAATAAAAATCAAGCCTGCAGACTCCTGGTATTATATGTGGGAAGCCACTTAGCTAGTTAGGCAATAAATAAAGTGTAGCTTTAATCTAATTAAATTACATTTCACATCTTATACCCAGTGTACGTTTTTCGATCTATCTTATTTGGGGTTTAAATGTACTCTTCCATTCATGTAGTGCCAACTACCATATTTACATGTTTGGCCGTCTTTAACCATGCTGACTGCCTCGTTTGTCTGTATTTACACTGGGTATAAGATGTGAAATTTAATTAGACTGGTTTATTGTGTTCTTAGCACGTGGCGGTTTCCTTAAAGCTACACCCTATTGATTGCCTAACTAGCTAAGTGGCTTGCCCACATATGAAAACAGCAGGCCCATTTATCAAGCTCCGTACGGAGTTTGAAGGGCCGTGTTTCTGGCGAGTCTTCAGACTCGCCAGAAACACAAGTTATGAAGCAGCGGTCTAAAGACCGCTGCTCCATAACCCTGTCCGCCTGCTCAGAGCAGGCGGACAGGAATTGCCGGAAATCAACCCGATCGAATACGATCGGGTTGATTGACACCCCCCTGCTGGTGCAATGTTAAATGCGGAGAGCGTATTGATCTCCGCATTTAGCGAGGTCTTGCGGACCTGATCCGCAGTGTCGGATCAGGTCCGCAAGCCCTTTGATAAATGGGCCCCCAGGAGTCTGCAGGCTTGATTTTTATTGTTGATTTTTATTGTTGCCAAACTGAACTGGATCGTCTTTATTTGCATATTGGTGATTTCTGGAGTTGTTGTTGAAAGGTAACAGTAATTGTTTCATTAGCCTATACATTGGATATGTACTTGTACGTATTATCCTTGACAGGGGGCTTTATATTTATGTCTGGTATGGTCTTACATGAACAACTATGTTGATTTAAGTGGGTTATTTTAAGTTCCATATTACTATTAGTACGTCTTATTCCTGTTTGATTGGAGTGACTAAGGTGTTTTTCACTGATAATGTCAGTACTATCTGGTCTCCTATTTCATGATATTCTGGTTTTCTTGGACCTGTGCCCTAGTTTATCGACTTTATTTGATTTTATCTCTGTGTGGTGGTGGGTGCGTTTGTTGTTTGTCACATCGTATGGCACACTGTTTAAATATTATTTTTTCTGTTTTCCTTAGATTTAAAATTTGTCTTGAAGAAGGCTCACTGAAAGGAGCCGAAACGTCGACCATGACCTGTTACGCATTAACTTGCTATGTATGCTCATTAAACCATATTGACTACTTTCAAATCCTGTGAGTGCCCTCCTTTTCATGCAAAATTATATGACTAAACTATTGAGGATTGCACCCAGGTCAAGTGTGTTCAAAGGTTGGAGTGCTGGACCACTGTTTGCATATTGGTGATTTCTGAAGTTGTTGAGAAGTAACAGTAATTGTTTCATTAGCCTATACATTGGATATGTAGTTGTACGTATTATATATTTGTTAGTGCCTCAACAGGGGGCTCTATACTATATTCAGCTATGTCTGGTATGGTCTTACATGAACTACTATGTGGATTTAAGTGGGTTATTTTAAGTTCCATATTACTATTAGTACGTCTTATTCCTGTTTGATTGGAGTGACTAAGGTGTTTTTCACTGATAATGTCAGTACTATCTGGTCTCCAATTTCATGATATTCTGGTTTTCTTGGACATGTGCCCTAGTTTATCGACTTTATTTGATTTTATCTCTATGTGTGGTGGTGGGTGCATTTGTTGTTTGTCACATCGTATGGCACACTGTTTAAATGTTGTTTTTTCTGTTTTCCTTTACTGTTACTCATTAACTTGCTATGTATGCTCATTAAACCATATTGACTACTTTCAAATCCTGTGAATGCCTTCCTTTTCGTGCTAAATTATATGACTAAACTATTGAGGATTGCACCCAGGTCAAGTGTGTTCAAAGGTTGGAGTGCTGGACCACTGGTTAACTGACATTTTATATATATATATATATATATATATATATATATATATACACACACACACACATATACACACACACACACATACATACATACGTACATACACACACACGCTATGTGTATTTCTCTCTGGAGTATCATAGCCAATGCCTCACAAGTCTTTTGTCAGGGTGCCAGGCATCAGACTGAGACGAGAAGTGCAAAAATAATCACACCTTTATTAATAACAAAAAATAATAAAAAGTCCACAAGTCAAATAACAAGCCACGAGTCAAAACCAGAGCTGGTAGTCAGATGAGCCGAGTCAGGAGCCAAAGCGAATAGTCAGACGAGCCGGAATCAGGAAAAAGGAAAACAGCAGCGTCAGGAACAAGCCAGGGATCAGGAACCAGGAAGGACGTCAGACAGCCAGGTAATACACCGGAACTCTCACAAACAGGTCTGAAACAACACAAAGGCAAAGCATACTGAACAGAGGTCCTTTAAATAATAAGTGATGACATCACAATTCTAAGACTGCATCCTGTCTCACACAGATGATGCACACCAGTCTGGCCATAAAAGGAAGTGCAGGAAATGAGCAGCATCCCCCCACAATGCACCATAGTCAGCAAGAGAGGTGAGTAAAATGGCTGCCAGCAGCACATGGCAAACAAAACAGAGAAAAAACCCTGACATCTTTGACCTCACCACACGGCACTGCATCAATGGGGAGAAAGTGTTAGGAAAAAAAAACTAACACCTGCGATCGCGGAATGAAAAGCTCCATAACACAACCCCATTGATGTCTATGGAAAAAAAATGTTATGTTTAAACCTAACACCCTAACATAAACCTCACGTCTAAACACCCCTAATCTGCTGCCCCCGACATCGCCGCCACCAAAATAAATTCTTTAACCCCTAATCTGCCGCTCCCGATATTGCCGCCACTATAACTATTAACCCCAAATTCCCCCACATCCCAACATCGCCCACAATAAAATAAAGATATTTACCCTTATTCCGCCGCTCCCCAACAACGCCGCCACTAAATAAAGTTATTAACCCCTAAACCTCTGGCCTCCCACATCACTACCACTAAATAAACCTATTAACTCCTAAACCAACAGCCCCCCACATCGCAAACAACTAAATTAAACTATTAACCCCTAAACATAACAACCCCCTAACTTTAAATTAAAATTACAATATCCCTATCTGAAAATAAATTAAAAAAAATACCTGTGAAATAAAAAAAAAATAAGTTTAAACTATAAATTAAACTAACATTACTATTAGACTAAAATGAAAATAACTATCAATTAAATAAATTCAAATTACTCATTAAAAAAAACCTACTATTAAAATTAATCTACAGTTACAAAAAAATTAAAAATACTAAATTACAAAAAATAAAAAAATACTAAATTACAAAAAATAACAAACTAAATTATCCAAAATAAAAAAAATTACACCTAATCTAATAGCCCTATCAAAATAAAAAAGCCCCCCAAAATGAAAATAAAAACCCTAGCCTACAATAAACTACCAATAGCCCTTAAAAGGGCCTTTTGTAAGGCATTGCCCTAAAGAAATCAGCTCTTTTCCCTGAAAAAAAAATACAAAGACCCCCCAACAGTAAAACCCACCACCCAAACCAACCCCCTAAAATAAAAAACCTAACTCTAAAAAAAAACTAACCTACCCATTGGTATGAAAACAGCATTTGTGTATGGGCATTGCCCTTAAAAGGGCATTCAGCTCTTTTTCTTGCCCTTAAAAGGACATTCAGCTCTTTTAAGACAAGCCCAAACCCTAATCTAAAAAAAAGCCCCACCCAAAAAAAGTTTAAAAAACCTAACACTAACCCTGATGATCCATTTACAGTTTTTGAAGTCCGGATGTCTTCAGGATGAAGGATGGAGCTGCTCCTCGCCGCCGGGATGAAGATAGAAGATGCTGCCTGGATGAAGATAGAAGACGCCGTCTGGATGGATAAAGACATCGCCGCCTGGATGTATGGACTTTAAAAACTGTAAGTGGATCGTCGGGTGTTAATGTTAGGTTTTTTAAAACTTTTTTTGGGTGTTTGTTTTTTGTTTTTATTAGGGTTTTGTGGTTTCTTAAAAGAGCTAAATGCCCTTTTAAGGGCAATGAAAAAGAGCTGAATGCTCTTTTAAGGGCAATGGGTAGCTTAGTTTTTTTTTAGATTTAGGTTTTTTATTTTGAGGGTTGGTTGGGTGGTGGGTTTTACTGTTGGGGGGGTCTTTTTTTCAGGGAAAAGAGCTGATTTATTTAGGGCAATGCCCTACAAAAGGCCCTTTTAAGGGCTATTAGTAGTTTATTGTAGGTTAGGGTTTTTTATTTTGGGGGGCTTTTTTATTTTGATAGGGCTATTAGATTAGGTGTAATTGTGTTTATTTTGGATAATTGTGTTTGTTATTTTTCGTAATTTAGTGTTTGCTATTTTTTGTACTTTAGTATTTTTTATTTTTTGTAATTTTGTATTTTTTTATTTTTTGTAATTGTAGATGTAATTTTTTTTTTAGTAGGGTTAGGTTTTTTAATTTGTAATTTAATTTATTTAATTGATAGTTATTTTAATTTTAGTCTAATAGTAAAGTTAGTTTAATTTATAGTTTAAACTTAGTTTAAGTTAAGTTTTTATTTATTTTAAGATAAGGATCTTGTCATTTTAATTTAAAGTTAGGGGGTTGTTTGGTTTAGCGGTTAATAGTTTAATTTAGTTTTTGGCGATGTGGGGGGCTGGCGGTTTAGGGGTTGAAAGGTTTATTTCGTGGTAGTGATGTGGGAGGCCAGAGGTTTAGGGGTTAATAACTTTATTTAGTGGATTAGGAGCGGCAGAATAGGGGTAAATATCTTTATTATAGTGTGAGCAATGTTGGGGTGCAGGGGAATAGGGGTTAATAACTTTAGTATAGTGTCAGCAATGTCGAGGAGCGGCAGAATAGGGGTTAATAACTTTAATATAGTGTTTGTGATGCGGGAGGGCCTCGGTTTAGGGGTTAATAGGTAATTTATGGGTGTTAGTGTACTTTGTAGTTTTGTTGCGTAAAACTCATAACTACTGGTCTCAGATTGCGAAATGGATCGTGTCGGTATTGGCTGTAACGTAAGTTTTTTAGCCTCACCGCAAAACTTGTAATGGCAGCGCTATGGAAATCCCATGCAAAAAACGTAATGTTTTTGAGTGCAGGACTGATGCTGCGTTACAGGCTAAAAGGCTTGCGGTACAGCTATACCGACAAGACTCGTAAAGGCTGCAATGCTGTTTTAACTCTGAAATTGCCAATTTTTCAGCATTAAAACTCGAACGCAAAACTCATAATCTAGGTGAATATTTTTAATGAAAAAATATAAAAAACCTTAAAGCCAAATGTATTACTTGTAAGGGGATTCCAGCTTGGAAATCACTCTGAACTCATTAATTCGAATTAGCCAATAGAATAAGAGCTGCTTAAATCATATTGGCTGATTTGAACAGCCAATAGGATTTTAGCATCCCTAATTCCCATTGGCTGATTAAAATTTTTCAGCCAATAGGAATGCAAGGGACACCATCTTCAATCGCATCCCTTGCATTGAAGATTCAGTGTACGGCGGCGACCGTATGAAGAGGATGCGCACTGGATGTCTTCAGGATGGACCCGCTCCTCGCCGGCTGGATGAAGATTGAAGATGCCCCCTGGATGAGGACTTCGCCGGCTGGATGAAGATAGAAGAGACCGCCTGGATGAGGACTTCGCCAGGTTAAAGATCGCTCAAGCGGGACTTCAAAAATTGTAAGTGGATCGTCAGGGGGTTAGTGTTAGGCTTTTTAAGGGTTTATTGGGTGAGGTTTTTTTTTAGTTTAGGGTCTGGGCAGTAAAAGAGCTAAATGCCCTTTTAAGGGCAATGCCCATACAAATGCAAATAGATAGTTTTTTTTATTTGGGGGGGGGGTTGGTTGGGTGGTGGGTTTTACTGTTGGGGGGGGGTGTTTGTATTTTTTTTTACGGGCAAAAGAGCTGATATCTTTGGGACAATGCCCCACAAAAGGCCCTTTTAAGGGCTATTGGTATTTTATTCTAGATTAGGTTTTTTTATTTTGGGGTGTTTTTTTATGGGTATTAGAATAGGAATATTTTTTTTTATTTTTGATAATTTGTTATTTGTGTAATGTATATTTTTAGGGGGTGTTTTTAATTTTTTAGCAAAAGAGCTGTTTATCTCAGGGCAATGCCCTGCAAAAGGCCCTTATAAGGGCCCTTGGTAGTTTGGGGGGGGTTGTATAGTGTTAGGGGGTGTTTGTATTTTTTTTGGCGTAAAAAAGCTGTTTATCTCAGGGCAATGCCCTGCAAAAATCCATTTTAAGGGCCCCCCAAAAGGCCCTTTTAAGAGCCCTTGGTAGTTTATTCTAGAGTAGGTTTTTTATTTTGGGGTGTTTTTTTTTAAGGGTATCAGAATAGGATTAATCTTTATTTTTTTGGCTATTTTTTTTTTTTGTAATGATAGGTTTTTTTATTTTTGTAATGGTAGTTTTTTTTTATATTTTGTAATGGTAGGTTTTAGTGTAAGGCAGGGTTTTATTTCACAGGTAAGTTTGTATTTATTTTAACTAGGTAGTTAGTAATTAGTTAATCACTATTTGCTAAGGTGTTAGGGTTAGGTTTAGGGCTACGTTAGGGTTAGGGGTTAATATAGTTTAATTTAGCTTGTTGTGATGTGGGGGGCTGATGGTTTAGGGGTTAATAAATGTAGTATAGTGGCGGCGATATCAGGAGCGGCAGATTAGGGGTTAATAATTTTATTTAGGTAGCGGCGATATCGGGAGCTGCAGATTAGGGGTGAATAACTGTAGGCAGGCGTCAGCAATGTTGGAGGCAGCAGATTAGGGGTGTTTAGACGTAGGGTTTACGTCAGGGTGTTTAAACAGAATTTTTATTTCCCCATAGACATCAATGGGGCCGCGTTACAGAACTTTTGTTTCCGCGATCGCAGGTGTTAGTTTTTTTTTTTTGCCGGCCATCCCCATTGATGTCTATGGGGAAATTGTGCACGAGCACATCAAACACAGTGCTTGTTTTGGGTGCGGTATGGAACTCAACACAACCATATTGCACGCAAAAGGCGTATGTTTAAAAACTTGTAATGGCAGTGCTATAGGAAATTAAATAACGTAACTTTTGTTGCGTTCATTAATTTCTCTATAGTGCTCATAACTCCTAATCTAGCTGAGTGTCAGTAAACAGATGATCAGTCTCAGATGGCACAATTAATAAAATATGATGATACAACAGATTCAGTGGGAAAGTCCCAATTTTGGGCTTTTGTCCCAGGCTGGCCATCAAGCGTGCTGCTGCTAGAGACTCCAGAGAAAAGCCTCCAAGAGAAACAAATGAACTCAGGACAGCTCTGAACTGGACTCTCACAAAATAGGAGGCCACTTTGTCTTCCAACTACATCACCAGTTACACCTGTTGCATCAGTGGCAAAATCCCTCACTGTAAAGATGTAGAGCAAAGTCCAGCACACAGGTAATATCATGCAAAGTCACAATGACCTGCTTCCAAGGTCAGGGTAATAATATCAAAAAACAGAGAGTAGTGACAGCATAGATATTTATTCGTGAGACGGCAGGACAAACAGCAACGTTTCTAGACTTCTGTCTCTTTGTCAAGCTTGACAAAGAGACAGAAGTCTTGAAACGTTGCTGTTTGTCCTGCCGTCTCACGAATAAATATCTATGCTGTCACTACTCTCTGTTTTTTAAAATCCCTCACTGTTCCAGATACCTACCTCCCAATTTTGAGAAGTGTGAGAGAATAATTGGTCTTATAAACCACAGATTAGTTAGCTGGGATAACGCCAATATTCTTTCAACACATCTATGTTGGTCTAAAATTTGCAAATCTCTTGCAATTACCCAACACTGCCCAGTGAATAATACCTTTTGACATATTTACATAAACCAAACAAGCTAAGCAGCACAAGAAAACATACAGCAAAAAGATCCACTAATATCCACACAATAAAATGCACAAACCAACTCACAGGCACAACCAAATAATAAGAAAGGGCTGGAAAATCATGTATGCACTCAGAACAGGTTCAATAAGGTTCAATAAGGTTCAATAAGCACAGGTTCAATAAGGTTTTGCCCTATAAGCATTACAGCTTTATGTACATTAGGCACAATCCTCTTCAAACTATTTTCAAGCAGATTGAGAAAGAATGGAAAATTCCCTGTAAGTCACTGCTCTTTACAGGATCTGCCAAGGAGGAAGTTCTGCTTCCCCTGCATCAGTTCTGGGAAAAACCTGTATGCTTTTACACAGAATGTGGGTGGTCCGAGGTTCTGCTAAGCCTTTCAGCGACACTGAAATTACACACAGTTACAATACACGGATTGACAACTTGGCATAGATAACAATTTTGCTATTCAATGCAATATTTCCTAGAATTGCTAATGAGTAAATGTGACTCCCTCATGGGCAGATATTGTATAGAGGGACCGGCTGTAGGTGTAGGGAGCCTCCGGTCTTTATCAAACAGCTTGAAAACTGGTGGCAAATCCCACGATAGCACCAAAATTGGAGAGCATCTTGAACTGTCCAAGAAAAACAGGAAAAACTTCATAACTGTCCAGGAAAATATTGTTGAGGTGGGAATCCTGCACTAGCACCTAGCGGCCAAAGTTAAAGGGTCATACATCCCAAAAATGTTCTTTCATGATTCAGATAAAGCATACAATTTTAAATAACTTTCCAAAGTACTTCTATTATTCTAATTTGCTTTGTTCTCTTGGTATCCTATGTTTAAAAGGATACCTAGGTAGGTTTAGGAGCTGGGAGTTAGCTGCTGATTGGTAGCTGCACATTGATGCTGCTTCAATAAATGATACAAAGAGAATGAATCAAATTCGACAATTTAAGTAAACTGCAAATTTGTTTAAAATGACATGCTCTATCTGAATCGGTAGAGAAAATGTTGGGGTTTTATGTCCCTTTAATTAGGCAATCCTTTTTTCCCATCTTATGCCTGGTTAAACCACCACTATCATCTATTTTTACTGTTTCCTGCCTTGTACGTACAGTGGGGCTGATTTATCAAAGCGTCAATCGGCCCCAATGCATCTGCAACTTGAGTTAAGAAGCAGCGGTCTTAAGACAGCTGCTCCTTAACTCGTCCGCCACCTCTGATCGGATACAATCGGGTTGATTGAAACCCCCTGCTAGCGGCCGACTGGTTGCAAATCTGCAGGGGGCAATATTGCACAAGCATTTTACGAGAAATGCTTGTGCAATGATAAATGCCGACCAATATGCACTGATGAAACTACACCACTAATGCATGCAGGTGTATATGTGATGACCTAACAACATAAGGACTCTGCCGCACTTTAATACAGCCTGTGGCTTGTTGCTAACATATATGTTCAGTTGCTGGAGCTTGCATTTTCCTATATTGCCTTTTCTATTTTGCAACATATACATGTTATGTATTCTGTATATGTCAGTTTGCTACTTTGAACAATAAATGTTTCAATATTTGTTCTGTACTTCACTACATTTTACTCTGCATTTTCTTTCCCTGCTTATGCAGTTTGGGCTAGTGATTAGCTGGATGTTGCTGGCTGGTAAGTGTGTGAAATATTCTGTCACTGTGTAAATTTTTAAAGGGTGACATAGATCCTGTATATCGTACTTTCCCAATCATTTTTCCCCAACTGGTGGAGCTTGCACTGTTTATGTGAACATTTTGCACTGGACCATGAGTTTTTACTTTTTGATTTGTACGTTTTTCTTTTTCTTAGTTAATTTTAGTTTATATATATTTGTGTACATTGTGCATCAGAGGAGTATAAGATTTTATTCAGTGAGACATACCACTAAGAATTGTTGAGACTTTTCTGTAACTACAGTAAATATGGAGGGCCACTCTGTAGCCCTCTCTGCATCGGTCAGTTATGGTGCCAATCGTTGGTGGCATGGGAAGGATAGGAGGGAGGCAGGTGGACAAACCATCACTGGCATGGGCAGGAGGAGGTTTGAGGTCTTGGAGTGGGCTTTAGAGGTCCGGGAGTCGGCGGGAGCAAGCGTTAGTTGGTGGGACCACTACACTACACCAAAAGATTAGCGAGTGGGAAGGAGGGAGATGGGGGATATATGTTGGAAAAGAGTTTTGGTAGGGGGTTGGGTATTGAGGGTGGGCAGTTACACTACAGAAAAAAATTGGGTCTTTTTATTTATTTGAAAACAACAACTAATTTCTAGCAAACTGGGTACTGGCAGACAGCTGCCAGTACCGAAGATGGTTGCAAATAGGTAGAGGTGGAGGGTAAGAGAGCTGCTTGGGGTGGATCTGGGAGGTTGGGAGCTAAGGGGGGATCACACTGCAGAATATGTATTAAAAATATATATATATATATATATATATTTATTTATTGTGTGGTGACAATTGTGTGGTGGGGGAGGGAAGAGAGCTGTTTGAGAGGGATTAGGGAGGGATCAAGGGGTGGGATGTGTCAAGTGGGAGGGTAATATATACATTAAAGCTAAAATTAACGCTACAAGCTACCTAATTAACCCTTTCACTGCTGGGCATAATAAAAGTGTGGTGCGCAGCTGCCTTTAGCGGGGTTCTAATTAGCAAAAAGCAATGCCAAAGTCATTTATGTCAGCTATTTCTGAACAAAGGGGATCCCAGAGAAGCATTTACAAAAATTTGTGCCATGATTGCACAAGCGGTTTGTAAATACTTTCAGTGAGAAACCAAGTTTGTGAAAAAGTTAATAACTTTTTTTTATTTGATCGCATTTGGCGGTGAAATGGTGGCACTGTGGCATGAAATATACCAAAATGGGCCTAGATCAATACTTTGGGTTGTCTACTAATATATATATATATATACATGTGAAGGGATATCCAGGGATTCCTAACAGATATCAGTGTTACAATGTAACTAGCACTAATTTTGAAAAAAAAAAATGGTTTGGAAACAGCAAAGTGCTACTTGTTCTTATCGCCCTATAACTTGCAAAAAAAGCAAACAACATGTAAACATTCAGTATTTTTTTAAACTCAGGACAAAATTTAGAAACTATTTAGCATGGGTGTTTTTTGGTGATTGTAGATGCATAAGAGATTTTGGGGGTCAAAGTTAGAAAAAGTGTGTATTTTTAAAAATTTTCATCATATTTTATCATTTTTTTATAGTAAACTATATATGATGAAATTAATGGTATCTTTAGAAATTCCATTTAATGGCAAGAAAAACTGTATATAATATGTGTGGGTACAGTAAATGAGTAGGAGGAAAATTACAGCTAAACACAAACACTGCAGAAATGTAAAAATAGCCCTGGCCCTTAACGGTAAGACAATTTAAAAATGGTCTGGTCACTAAGGGGTTAATATATCTCTCTCTCTCATGAAAAAATCCATCAGATATATATGTAAATATCTCTTTAAGAATAGATAGAACATATTCTGCTATGTTCAGATCATTGGATTATGATATATGCAATATTATCTATTATGTTGCACTTTTAAATAACCGCAATTGTGTTTGTGGGTGTTTTTTTTCCAACTTTTTCGGCTATATTGAAGAATGGGGGAATGCGACTTCTCAAAGTCTATTTGTCACTGCAACATTACGAATGCAAGAGTGCAAACCATTTATTTTTAACTCACAATCCAAGAGCAAAAAAATACATCTAGCAGTTTTAACGCTCGAACACAAGCGCAAACTACTACTCCACACGTAATCTAGCCCTCAGATTGTTTAAAATGAAAAGTCTACACACTCCCTGATACAAATAGCAAAAACTGCCCAAATTTCTAAAATCCTTTAACTATGTAAGTTCTAGGCAGCCCACCTCTTTGTCTGTAAAGAAAGAAATGTTACATCTGTGCTTAAATGACTTTTTATATTTTCCGACTCTTATTATATTATCCAACTAATAAAATGGAAAAAAACAAAAGATAAATGAAATCTTCAGAATACAAAGCCACAAATCAATCTATTAACCTTTTTAAAGATTCCTGCAGATATTAACCTTTGTGAAATAAAGTTTGATGCTGAAACCATTAAACATCAAGCTAATGACTCTAAAATGCAATTGTATCTGATATGTGGGCTGCGCATATTTTCCTGGACCATGATACGAAACGTGCAATGTAATTAAACTTCAATTATGTTGAAGGTGTAGGAGAGGCACTAATGAAATCCCATTTGCAATATTTAAAATAAGTATGATGAATAAAGTCATAAAAATAATGGAATAAAAATCTACTTTTTACTGATGTCTTGTATATTAATCGACCTTTCTAAAGTGTATCACAGATAAATTTCACTGTTTTTTTAGCACACACATACTGCAAACATAATTATTCTAGTCAGAAAATCTCTTCTTTTATTGATGCCCCAAATGAAAAGATGCTGACAAAAAATATGGTTGTAGTTATTTATGCAAGCAAACTAAGGCCTAGATTTAGAGTTTGGCGGTAGCCGTGAAAACCAGCGTTAGAGGCTCCTAACGCTGGTTTTAGGCTACCTCCGGTATTTGGAGTCACTCAAAAAAGGGTCTAACACTCACTTTTCAGCCGCGACTTTTCCATACCGCAGATCCCCTTACGTAAATTGCGTATCCTATCTTTTCAATGGGATTTTTCTAACTCCGGTATTTAGTCGTGTCTGAAGTGAGCGTTAGAAATCTAACGACAAAACTCCAGCCGCAGAAAAAAGTCAGTAGTTAAGAGCTTTCTGGGCTAACGCCGGTTCATAAAGCTCTTAACTACTGTACTCTAAAGTACACTAACACCCATAAACTACCTATGTACCCCTAAACCGAGGTCCCCCCACATCGCCGCAACTCGATTCAATTTTTTTAACCCCTAATCTGCCGACCGCCACCTACGTTATCCTTATGTACCCCTAATCTGCTGCCCCTAACACGCCGACCCCTATATTATATTTATTAACCCCTAATCTGCCCCCCACAACGTCGCCGCCAGCTACCTACACTTATTAACCCCTAATCTGCCATCCGTACGCCGCAGCCAGCTACATTATCCCTATGTACCCCTAATCTGCTGCCCTAACATCGCCGACCCCTATATTATATTTATTAACCCCTAACCTGCCCCCCACAACGTCGCCGCCACCTACCTACAATAATTAACCCCTAATCTGCCGACCGCAAAGAGCCGCCAGCTACATTATAGCTATGTACCCCTAATCTGCTGCCCCTAACACCGCCGACCCCTATATTATATTTATTAACCCCTAACCTGCCCTCCCTAACATCGCCGACACCTAACTTAAATTATTAACCACTAATCTGCCGACCGCCACCTACGTTATCCTTATGTACCCCTAATCTGCTGCCCCTAACACTGCTGACCCCTATATTATATTTATTAACCCCTAATCTGCCCCCCACAACGTCGCCGCCAGCTACCTACACTTATTAACCCCTAATCTGCCATCCGCACGCCGCCGCCAGCTACATTATCCCTATGTACCCCTAATCTGCTGCCCTAACATCGCCGACCCCTATATTATATTTATTAACCCCTAACCTGCCCCCACAACGTCGCCGCCACCTACCTACAATAATTAACCCCTAATCTGCCGACCGCAAAGAGCCGCCAGCTACATTATAGCTATGTACCCCTAATCTGCTGCCCCTAACACCGCCGACCCCTATATTATATTTATTAACCCCTAACCTGCCCTCCCTAATATCGCCGACACCTAACTTCAATTATTAACCCCTAATCTGCCGACCGAATCTCGCCGCTATTCTAATAAATGTATTAACCCCTAAAGCTAAGTCTAACCCTAACCCTAACACCCCCCTAAATTAAATATAATTTTAATCTAACAAAATTAATTCACTCTTATTAAATAAATTATTCCTATTTAAAGCTAAATACTTACCTGTAAAATAAATCCTAATTTAGCTACAACATAAATTATAATTATATTATAGCTATTTTAGGATTAATATTTATTTTACAGGTAACTTTGTATTTATTTTAACCAGGTACAATAGCTATTAAATAGTTAAGAACTATTTAATAGCTAAAATAGTTAAAATAATTACAAATTTACCTGTAAAATAAATCCTGACCTAAGTTACAATTAAACCTAACACTACACTATCAATAAATTAATTAAATAAAATACCTACAATTACCTACAATTAAACCTAACACTACACTATCAATAAATAAATTAAATACAATACCTACAAATAACTACAATGAAATAAAATAACTGAAGTACAAAAAATAAAAAAGAACTAAGTTACAAAAAATAAAAAAATATTTACAAACATAAGAAAAATATTACAACAATTTTAAACTAATTACACCTACTCTAAGCCCCCTAATAAAATAACAAAGCCCCCCAAAATAAAAAAATGCCCTACCCTATTCTAAATTACTAAAGTTCAAAGCTCTTTTACCTTACCAGCCCTGAACAGGGCCCTTTGCGGGGCATGCCCCAAAGAATTCAGCTCTTTTGCCTGTAAAAAAAAACATACAATACCCCCCCCAACATTACAACCCACCACCCACATACCCCTAATCTAACGCAAACCCCCCTTAAATAAGCCTAACACTAAGCCCCTGAAGATCATCCTACCTTGTCTTCACCATACCAGGTTCACCGATCCGTCCTGGCTCCAAAATCTTCATCCAACCCAAGCGGGGGCTGGCGATCCATCTTCCGGCGGCTGAAGAGGTCCAGAAGAGGCTCCAAAGTCTTCATCCTATCCGGGAAGAAGAGTAGATCCGGACCGGCAACCATCATCTTCCAAGCGGCATCTTCTATTTTCATCCGATGAGGACCGGCTCCATCCTGAAGACCTCCACCGCGGACCCATCTTCATCCGACGACGTCCAACTGAAGAATGACGGTTCCTTTAAGGGACGTCATCCAAGATGGCGTCCCTCGAATTCCGATTGGCTGATAGGATTCTATCAGCCAATCGGAATTAAGGTAGGAATATTCTGAGTGGCTGATGGAATCAGCCAATCAGAATCCAGATCAATCCGATTGGCTGATCCAATCAGCCAATCAGATTGAGCTCGCATTCTATTGGCTGATCGGAACAGCCAAGAGAATGCGAGCTCAATCTGATTGGCTGATTGGATCAGCCAATCGGATTGAACTTGATTCTGATTGGCTGATTCCATCAGCCAATCAGAATACTCCTACCTTAATTCCGATTGGCTGATAGAATCCTATCAGCCAATCGGAATTCGAGGGACGCCATCTTGGATGACGTCCCTTAAAGGAACCGTCATTCTTCAGTTGGACGTCGCCGGATGAAGATGGGTCCGAGGTGGAGGTCTTCAGGATGGAGCCGGTCCTCATCAGATGAAGATAGAAGATGCCGCTTGGAAGATGATGGTTGCCGGTCCAGATCTACTCTTCTTCCCGGATAGGATGAAGAATTTGGAGCCTCTTCTGGACCTCTTCAGCCGCCGGAAGATGGATCGCCAGCCCCCGCTTGGGTTGGATGAAGATTTTGGAGCCAGAACGGATCGGTGAACCTGGTATGGTGAAGACAAGGTAGGATGATCTTCAGGGGCTTAGTGTTAGGTTTAGTTAAGGGGGGTTTGGGTTAGATTAGGGGTATGTGGGTGGTGGGTTGTAATGTTGGGGGGGGTATTGTATGTTTTTTTTTACAGGCAAAAGAGCTGAACTTCTTGGGGCATGCCCCGCAAAGGGCCCTGTTCAGGCCTGGTAAGGTAAAAGAGCTTTGAACTTTAGTAATTTAGAATAGGGTAGGGCATTTTTTATTTTGGGGGGCTTTGTTATTTTATTAGGGGGCTTAGAGTAGGTGTAATTAGTTTAAAATTGTTGTAAGATTTTCCTTATGTTTGTAAATATTTTTTTATTTTTTGTAACTTAGTTCTTTTTTATTTTTTGTACTTTAGTTAGTTTATTTCATTGTAGTTATTTGTAGATATTGTATTTAATTAATGTATTGATAGTGTAGTGTTAGGTTTAATTGTAGGTAATTGTAGATATTTTATTTAATTAATTTAATGATAGTGTAGTGTTAGGTTTAATTGTAACTTAGGTTAGGATTTATTTTACAGGTAATTTTGTTATTATTTTAACTAGGTAACTATTAAATAGTTATTAACTATTTAATAGCTATTGTACCTGGTTAAAATAATTACAAAGTTACCTGTAAAATAAATATTAATCCTAAAATAGCTATAATATAATTATAATTTATAGTGTAGCTATATTAGGATTTATTTAAAAGGTAAGTATTTAGCTTTAAATAGGAATAATTTATTTAATAAGAGATAATTAATTTCGTTAGATGTAAATTATATTTAACTTAGGGGGGTGTTAGTGTTAGGGTTAGACTTAGCTTTAGGGGTTAATACATTTATTAGAATAGCGGTGAGCTCCAGTTGGCAGATTAGGGGTTAATAATTGAAGTTAGGTGTCGGCGATGTTAGGGAGGGCAGATTAGGGGTTAATACTATTTATTATAGGGTTAGTGAGGCGGATTAGGGGTTAATAACTTTATTATAGTAGCGCTCAGGTCCGGTCGGCAGATTAGGGGTTAATAAGTGTAGGCAGGTGGAGGCGATGTTGTGGGGGGCAGATTAGGGGTTAATAAATATAATATAGGAGTCGGCGATGTTAGGGCAGCAGATTAGGGGTACATAGGGATAATGTAAGTAGCGGCGGTTTACGGAGCGGCAGATTAGGGGTTAATAATAATATGCAGGGGTCAGCGATAGCGGGGGCGGCAGATTAGGGGTTAATAAGTGTAAGGTTAGGGGTGTTTAGACTCGGGGTACATGTTAGAGTGTTAGGTGCAGACGTAGGAAGTGTTTCCGCATAGCAAACAATGGGGCTGCGTTAGGAGCTGAACGCGGCTTTTTTGCAGGTGTTAGGTTTTTTTTCAGCTCAAACAGCCAATTGTTTCCTATGGGGGAATCGTGCACGAGCACGTTTTTGAGGCTGGCCGCGTCCGTAAGCAACTCTGGTATCGAGAGTTGAAGCTGCGTTAAATATGCTCTACGCTCCTTTTTTGGAGCCTAACGCAGCCTTTATATGGACTCTCGTTACCAGAGTTATTTTTATGGTACGGCCAGAAGAAAGCCGGCGTTAGCTACGCGGGTCCTTACCGACAAAACTCTAAATCTAGCCGCTAATGAGGACAACTTTGTGAGAAATAAATTTAAAGGAACATGAATCTAAAAAAAGGTAAAATTTAATCATATATACTTCCATGTTAGTGAGATATAATACTCTAATATTTTTTCTCTTTTCCATCAAAGCAAGAATGTTTCAAACTTTCAAAATGTTTTACAGTGTTTTTTTTTTAATGGGGGTTCCTGTGATAAACTTTTTTTTACGTTAATGATGTCACTATCAGCCAGGATGTAGTAGTTGCCCAGGACTCAGTTACACATACATAGGGGTTGATTTATCAAAGGCTTTGCAAGCCTTTCGACCCCCTATGACTGCAGGTTCTCACAAGAGAACCTGTGGTACGTATTTAACAAGCAGCGGTCATCAGACTGCTTTTTCTAACCTTTCGCCACCTCTAAGGTGGCGAATTTCAATCTCCCCGGTCTCTTCCAATCCAGGTCTTACCTGGATTGGAGTCTGTAGCAGAGATATGTGCTCACCCTTACAGGTATCACAGCCCAAAGTGATCAGGTAAGAAAACCACCTGGACTGTGAATAAATGCACGGGGGCTGTGTGCAAAAACCAAGGATCCAAGTATGCTGTACAAACAAGAATAAATACAAGAGAGTAGTCAAGATATTTCAGAGATCCAAGGAAGCCAGAAGTGCAGGTAAACAATGAACAGAGCCGGGGTCACAAGCCAGGGTCAGTCTTTGGAATTCAGGAACAAAGACACCTAAACTAAAAACAGGAAACATGAAACAAAGAACTGACACTGAGCACAAGAAAAGGCAGGGTTATATAGCCAGATAATGAGCTGCTAATTGGTAGGAAGTCCCAGGTAAGCCTGACTGACAGGTTGTAAATGAGCACAGGTGATCCAGGCAAAGCAATAACCAGAGTCTTTCCCCAGTGCTGCAGGCAGGATAAGGAAAGGTAATGAAAGGCTTACATACACACACAAATAGAGAGAAGCAGCCGTGGCATAGAGGCAAGAGAACAAGCCTAGAATAATAGAGGACCCAGGTTCAAGTCCCTTGCTTGCCCCCAAGGCCTGGCTGTCTGCATGAAACGGTAGGAACCGTGACAGTTCCCTCCTTTTAAAATCGCCCCCCCCCCCCCAGATGTGAACAGGCTGGGTAGAGACCACTTTGAGTTCGGGGGTAAAAGTCAGCCTCATCATCGGACATGTCAAGGATGTCATCTGGAAGGATGGCGACTCTTGCATTGGCATCCAGACCTAAAATGTGGTCATCATCTACATTACTGGGAAACACTGTAACAATAGTGGCCTTGGCAGCCTTCTTCCTATTCTTATTGGTATTGGCTGCTGTCGAAGTACTTGCAGCTTGCAATGCTTTCTTAAACATCACAAGATCCTGCTGTCAAACAAGAGTACTATTCAAGGCATAAGTGCAGTCAGGTGGCAGTACTTTGTCAGGACAGAACGAAATGCTGGTGCTTGCTGGTACAGAAATGATGATGGTTTCAGGATTAGGCAAATCATCAGAAAGTTGAGAAGACGCTTCGGGAGCAAGAGGTAGAGGCAAAACCGAGGTCTCAGGGACTTCAGGACTAGCAGGAGCAGGTTTCGTAGGTCTACAGGAAATAACAGTTTCAGAGGTTAGTAGACTCTTCTGAACAGCAGAACATGGATAGCCATGACAGCAACCTTGGCACCTCACATAATTGCATGTAGAACAAAGAGGGTGAACAAAAACAGTGCCTGTTTGGAGAGCTGGAGACCGAGGTGGGCGAATAGGGCAATTGGAGATGAAGTGCCCTCTTTCCCCGCAGTAAAAGCAAAGGCCATGGCTCCTCCTTCTGGCTCTTTCTTGGGGAGCCTGCCTATTCTGGATTACCCCTATCTCCATGGGATCCCCAATGTCCTGGGAAGGAGTATACAATTTATCAGGAGCATCAAGGTTTCCTGGTGAGTACTGGTAAAAAGCATCCCAGTCATGAGTTAGTTTAGATATTTGTAGTTTATTTAATTTATTGATAGTAAAGGAATATTTGTAACTTAGGTTAGGATTTATTTTACAGGTAAATTGGTAATTATTTTAACAAGGTAGCTATTAAATAGTTATTAACTATTTAATAGCTATTGTACCTAGTTAAAATAAATACCAAGTTACCTGTAAAATAAATATAAACCCTAAAATAGCTACAATGTAATTATTAATTAATTATATTGTAGCTATCTTAGGGTTTATTTTATAGGTAAGTATTTAGATTTAAATAGGAATATTTTAATTAATAATATTAATATTAATTAGATTTATTTTAATAATAATTTAGTTAGGGGTGTTAGAGTTAGATAGGGTTATTATACTTAATATATATATATAATATAATAACTATATTAACTATATTAACCCTAATATAATTAGGGTTAATATAGTTAATATATATAATATAATAACTATATTAACTATATTAACCCTAATATAATTAGGGTTAATATAGTTAATATAGGTGGCGGCGGTGTAGGGGGATTAGATTGGGGGTAATACATTTATTATAGGTGGCGGCGGTGTAGGGGGATTTAGATTAGAGGCAAAAGAGCTGATTACTTTGTGACAATACCCCAGAAAAAGCCCTTTTAAGGGCTGGTAAAAGAGCTGGTTACTTTGGGGCAAAGCCCTGCAAAAAGCCCTTTTAAGGGCTGGCAATAGAGCTGTTTACTTTGGAGTAATGCCACGCAAAAAGCCCTTTTCAGGGCTATTTGTAGGGTTAGACTTAGGTTTTGTGGTAGGGATATTTTAGTATTTATGGGGTTAATTAATTTAATATAGGTGGCAGTGGTATAGGGGGATTAGATTAGGGGTTAATAATTTAATATAGGTGGCGGCGGTATAGAGGGATTAGATTAGGGGTTAATAATTTAATATAGGTGGCGGTGGTATAGGGGGATTAGATTAGGGGTTAATAATTTTAATATAGATGGCGGCGGTGTAGGAGCTCACATTAGGGGGTAGGTAATGCAGGTGGCGGAGGTGTAAGGGGCTCACATTAGGGGGTAGTTAATGTAGGTGGCGGCGGTGTAAGGGGCTCACATTAGGGGGTAGTTAATGTAGGTGGCGGCGGTGTAAGGGGTTCACATTAGGGGGTAGTTAATGTAGGTGGCGGTGGGGTCCGGGAGCAGCGGTTTAGGGGTTAATAACTTTATTAGGGATTGCAGCGGGGGATCGCGGTTGACAGGTAGATAGACATTGCGCATGCGTTAGGTGTTAGGTTTTATTTAGCAGTTCACGGTTGACAGGTAGATAGACATTCCGCATGCGTTAGGTGTTAGGTTTTATTTTGCAGGTAGTTTAGGGAGTTACGGGGCTCCAATACACAGCGTAAGGCTTACTACGCCTGCAATTTGTGGCGAGGTGAAAATGGAGTAAGATTTCTCCATTTTCGCCACGTAAGTCCTTATGCTGTATATTGGATACCAAACTGCGCTGGTTTGGTATACCTGTCTATGGGCCAAAAAACTACGGCCGAAGTCAGAAATATACGAGCGTAACTTCTAGGTTACGCCGTATATGTGATACCAAACCAGCGCAAAATTTGGCGTTGACAGCTTTTGCGGGCGACGCTGCATATCGGATCGAGGCACTTATGTTTTAGTGAAGGGAATATAAGAGATAATTTATGTATTTAAATCTATAAATCTAAAATCTAGACTTAAACCTATTTACATATCACCACCAAGATAATACTATGAAGAGTTAAAGCTCAACAATAAAATTACTCAATCTTGTTAATATCAGCAAATGGCAATGTTAAAAAAAACTAAATTAAAATATCTCAAAAACTTTATTTCTCGGGGAATTGGTTTAAAAAGTAAAGACAAAACAGAAAAACAGGTATGTTTGTCCTTTAATTAATTATCATGTCACTTATTGCAGATATCAATTTCATTAAACTTTTATCCCACACAGATTTTTCAGCTCCACTATTTTGTAGTAGTAGAAATACCTAGGGCTCCATGTACTAAGCCGTCAATTCATCCGTCATTGTAGACGCGGATAAACTCGCCGTTACTCGCCGCGGTCGAAATGGTGTCCGCTGTCGCTATGTACTTATAATCCCCCAATAAATAGACACATCTAGCCCGCCGCGAGCAGTGGCGGAATATTGATAAATTTGACGCCTCGGTCGCCGCAACTAAGCTGATGTACTTAACTTTCAGTTGAATTGTCTGGCCAATTATTAACACGTGACATGCAAGGTGTCACGAACATCATAGTAGTCGCGGGAATAGAATTTTGCTCCTATAAAAGTTCAACTTATCTAAACAACTTTATTATTGTAAGAGTGATTACAGAGCGTTATTTTTGTAATATTTATTTACAATTTGGATATGGATTCATCTTGATCTGAAACCACTTCAAAATCCAAGAATCTTCACTTTTCGCATCAGCAATTATCCCCCTGGTAGTTCGGTGAGCTTCATTGAAACGTACTTGACTGGTCTGTGGTTTGTTATAGGGAGTCAACAGACATTCTGCACATGAGTAGCCTCAATCTCCTAATAGAAGATATACAAATTTAAAATATAGATTATTCTTTAATTACAGTCAACAAATTGGGCGCAATTTATGTACATGGAAATGAGAGACAAATTAGACGTCAGTTATGCTGTAAGTACAATGCTGATATTACTTCCTTTTATATATGTCTAGACTGGCGTCTAGAGTGACTTTCCTATTGTTTTGTACCTTGCCCGCCACCTAAAAGGTGGGGAGGCAAAAATAACGAGGTGGGAGCGGAAATTGTCGCGAGCGGACAAATAGATTTTTTAGTACATTCGATTTTGGCGAGTTGGTGGTCAAATGTGTCTAATTACAGTGAAAAATGGAGAGGTAGCGAGGTTTGGCGGATAAGTACGCTCGCAATTTTAAAGATGCAAGTTTGAACATTTAGTACAGAAAGGATACCTAAGAGCCCTTCATGATGACAGAAATAAATATCTGTCAAAAACTAAAACAAAGGACAAAAATAACAGTGAAGGAAACAATGAGCCATGCAATACACCACTTTTTATCACAGGCTATAGTAGCCAATACAGAGAAATTAACAACATCATTATGAAACACTGGCCTATCATATGTGATGACCCATACCTTAAAAATTCTATCTCTGTGAAACCTAGAATAGTCTATAGGAGAGCCCCAACACTCAAAAACAAATTGGCCCCTAGCAAGATAGTGAGAGACAAAATACTACAACAGAATCAAGTCACAGGTCCTGATAGGACTTTTTTGGGCAAATTTATGCCCAAGAATGGAGTCTTCAAATGTTTTAAGCCAAGATGTAACATGTGCAAAGTGGTGACAAATGGAACTCATACTTTCTGTTCCTACCAAACGGGTGAACAATTCAAGATTACTAAAAGACTCTCATGTGAATCAACGTACGTAATATAATTAATCAGTTGCACTTGTGGGGTCCAATATGTAGGACGCACCTCTCGAACTATAAAGAAGAGATGGAGTGAACACAAATATAACATAAAAAGAAAATTCCTCAAACATAGCCTATCAAGGCATTGTGCTTATGCACATAAAGGTGGCTCAAAATCGGTCCACATTTTACCCATAGAGCAAGTACCACATAATAGTCATAATCCCATGCTCACCTTACGTCGTAGAGAAACATTTTGGATTCATAAGTTACATACTTTAGTTCCGGAGGGTCTGAATGAGTGCGTGGATCTAGCAGCCTTTGATTTATAAATATTTATTAAGCCCATCACAACACTATATTAATGAGGCAATAATAATCCTCTACGGATCAAATAGTTTCTAGCACATCAAATGACATTTCTCTATATATATACATCTATATCACAAGACAACATTCACATGGAACATAGTAATCATATCTCAAGATACATCTTTCGCCACCTTTTTATTTCTATTTTTATTTTTATTATATTTTTGTATCTATATATATTCAATCATCTGGCCACATTATTTAATATTTCAGGTCATATAGATATAATCATATATATAGATATATGTATATATAGACTCAGTATATGAAAGAAGAACTCACTAGACATCCATATACCAAGTATGTTAGATTCATCAACGAATAGAATACAGCTACACTAATAACAAACACTATCGATCACCTTATAGAAACATACACACTTATATCTATATCACAAGATAATATTCACAATGAACATAGCAATCACATCCCAAGATATCTCTTTCACTCACATTAGTAACTATCTAACATCCACCTGGCCATATTTCAGGTTATATATATGTGTGTATATGTTATATATATATATATATATATATATATATATATATATATATATATATATATATATATATATATATGTATGGATATACTCTTATACACTCCACTCACTATATTAGAAACATTTGTTTAAGTCACTATTGTCATTTACAGCACACATGTTTGAGACTCCTATAAGGATCACAAACATTAAAGAAAAGAAAATAATATATGTAACATAGCTTTAAGAATAATGACACTATAAGAAACACGGCACCTTATAACACATTTTTATTATAGATATATATATATATATATATAGATTCAGTATATGAAAGAAAGACCTCACTAGAAACTCACATACCAAGTCACAATATTATAGTCCTCTAAGAATTTAATGTTAGATTCATCAATGAATAGAATATAGTTACACTATTATTAAGCACTATCTATCACCTCACAGAAAAATATATATACTTTTATATATCATTCACTTATACACCATATTATATACATCTATAGGATTCTATTGTAACTGATGCCATTAATGTTTCGTATATTCACATGGTGGCTTATGCTGATAGCAGTCTAATTCTTTCATGTAGATTTCATATTGGAGCACAATCTTTGATGGCTATAGTTTATCAAACTGATATGGCTGTATGCCGACATTAGGAATGATATGACCATATGAATGTGGTATCGATTAATAATAATAATATCAGTGATAACTCCCTCTGATGCCCTCTTACGGATCAATCTAATAACTAACTTCACTGATAGGATTATACTATCCTATCAGCCACAGCGCTCTTACACGCATTACGTAGAGCCAAATAGGGCTATGGTAACCCTGGCAACTATCCTATCAGCTACAGCGCTCTTACACGCATTACGTAGAGCCAAATAGGGCTATGGTAACCCTGGCAACAATAACGACATGCGCACTAGCGCTACATAAACGCCACTTAGAATTTTGGTTGGCGTAAGAAATAAAACAAAGTAAGTGATCCTTTATATATTTTTTCAGTAAATACAGATCGCAAACCAGTTCAATATTATAACGAAAAGTTGGTCTATCTATAGTATAACACAAATGCCTAAGAAAAACGCATTGATTTTTAAATCGATACCACACTGGGGCTATGAAAGTTAGGGTTGGCACATCAAAAATAAATAGTCACCAAGATGTCTGATACACTTAGTTTAGATATGGCACAGAAACAGGAATCATCTGTGTCTAAATGATTTCCATTGGATCTAAAGAAAAAATATAAATAACTATTACATCTAGTATTCATTTATGCTTTTTAAATCTATTATGTGATTAACCTATGCACTGCAAGTCTGAATGTACATGGTTTTATTTTATCTAAATATTGAAAGTTATGATGTGTAATGTTTGATAATTGTGTTTACATTTGTTGAAATAATATATTAGTAACTAGGGTGCTGATGATGTCATAGAGTACTCCCACAACAAGTGTTATCAATTATGTTAATTGGTTTGGTTAGGTATATATAGCAAGTGTTTGTAAACCATTTCATTATGCCTGAGGAAACAGTCTGAGACTGAGAAACGCGTTGCAATTCTTTTATATATTTTATTAAAGTGATTTTACTTATACTAAAAACACTTGCTGCCTTTGAATTGGTTATTATCTGAGGATATGACTGACCTTTGACCATCAAGAGGACTATTGAATGCTGTATGCCATGGTATTAAGTCTGTTGGGTGACTGAATTGATCCCAGCCTGTCCCTATAGCATCATTGGAGATGCTCCACCAAATGTGAGTTTAATTTTTTATATAACTATTTGTTGTGACACCACTCTAGTCAAACAATACTAGGCCATATAGGCTATTTTGTACTTTCTATCTCACACAGACCCTGCTACAAATCAGGAGGTCGGTCTGCTGGGTGACTGTTATAGATCCCAGACTGTGTCATTTGCACCAATTGAGGTGCTTCACCACATGTGAGTGCAACTATATAGCAATATTCAAATATCTTTGGAACCAACAATATTGGGCCATGTGGCGCATCTGTCTTGTTTGTTGTTATAGTAGTCGCGGGAATAGAATTTTGCTCCTATAAAAGTTCAACTTATCTAAACAACTTTATTATTGTTCAAAAATTTTTGAAGAGTGATTACAGAGCGTTATTTTTGTAATATTTATTTACAATTTGGATATGGATTCATCTTGATCTGAAACCACTTCAAAATCCAAGAATCTTCACTTTTCGCATCAGCAATTATCCCCCTGGTAGTTCGGTGAGCTTCATTGAAACGTACTTGACTGGTCTGTGGTTTGTTATAGGGAGTCAACAGACATTCTGTACATGAGTAGCCTCAATCTCCTAATAGAAGATATAAAAATTTAAAATATAGATTACTCTTTAATTACAGTCGACAAATTGGGCGCAATTTATGTACATGGAAATGAGAGACAAATTAGACGCCAGTTATGCTGTAAGTACAATGCTGATATTACTGCCTTTTATATATGTCTAGACTGGCGTCTAGAGTGACTTTCCTATTGTTTTGTACCTTGCCCGCCACCTAAAAGGTGGCGAGGCAAAAATAACGAGGTGGGAGCGGAAATTGTCGCAAGCGGACAAATAGATTTTTTAGTACATTCGATTTTGGCGAGTTGGTGGTCAAATGTGTCTAATTACAGTGAAAAATGGAGAGGTAGCGAGGTTTGGCGGATAAGTACGCTCGCAATTTTAAAGATGCAAGTTTGAACATAGTTGACGACTTTGTACATATCAGTTTGTGAGTTTTGATGCGAGATTTGTTGCGGGTAGCTCGCTGACTGCTTAGTACATGGAGCCCCAAGTCTAAATATGTGTAATAATCAGGGGACCACACTCATGTTTAGCTAGTACCAATATAGTAATTTTACCGGACTCACAATCTGGAAATATTAAATATTCATCTTTCCATAACAAACTTCCCTCCTTGCACTTAAAGGGACAGTTCACCCCAAAATTTTCTCCCCTTTAAATTATTCCCAAGGATCCTTTTAACCTGCTAGAGTGTATTAAATTGGTTACAAGTAGCTCCTTTACTCCTATTTCAGCATTTGAAATAGCTGATTTAGCCTGTGGTATCGCCACCTATACTGAACAAATTAATACTGGAGTATAGGCTATTGAATAGCCTAAGTATACACAGCCAGCAGAAGAGATTACACTCTCAGTGGGATGCAGGATAGTTAAGTAATAAAATGATAATTTTCCATTGTTCTCTCTATGTATTGAGCTTTGGTGTTCCAGCCAAATAAAAGATAAGGAAGCAAGTCTGTTTACACAAACTTAGAACATAATGAGATCTGATATCACCTTTAAGTTCAACCCATTGTAATAGGCTGTGGTTTCAAAGCACAAAATCAGCTACTTCATATACACAAATAAGCATGAAAATTGAATTTCTCAAATATTTTATACTCTGCAGTTGGTATAACAAGTAATTTAAAATACATTAATGGAAAAACAATTTTACAGTGTACTGTCCCTTTAAACATTTCAATTTTCCATCTATCAAACCACCCAGCAGAACCCTCTGTATGCAGTTTGTAGAAATTCAAGGGAGATTTCCACTAAAAAGTGCGAATATAGCACTCACTGTCCTGACTATAAGGCAGAATTGTGAACATAACTTTTAATATATTGAATAAAAAGGGTTTACATGAACTTTAAAAACAATGGATGGAGTAGTTACAGATAGATAAACCTTAATACATATCAATACTAATTATTGGCCTCTGAGGTATGATAAAGTGACAGAACAAGTGTAGAGTGAGTGCACCAAGAACAAACAGTTTTATTTAACTATATAGAATATATAGAACTAGTACTAAAGCCCGTGTACACGGGTCATTTTTTGCAGTACAGCGGTCCCACCCCTTGCTCTCTCCCCCTCTCTTTTGCTCTCTCTTCCCCCCTTTCTTTTGCTTTCTCTCCCTCCTCTCTTTTGCTTTCTCTCCCCCCTCTCCTTTGCTCTCTCTCTCTCCCCTCTTTTGCTCTCTCCCTCCTTTCTTTTGCTCTCTCTCCCCCCTCCCCCCTCTGGCTTGAAGTCTTCACATCGCGGGACCCCACCCAGCCACGCCCCATTGCGGCGGCACCCGCCCGGCCACGCCCCATTGCGGCGGCACCCGTCCGGTCACGCCCATCGCGACGCCCGGCCACGCCCCCATCGCGACGCTCCCGTCGGCCACAAACAGCTGTGAGGTCTGGGGAGCGTGTGGCCGCTTCTCACGCAGCACACCTCACAGCTGTTGAGTAGCTCGCGCTCCATATCTCTTGCCACAGGCTGTTTCAATCAGCTTACCTCGCGCTCCCCAGACCTCACAGCTGTTTGTGTACCTCGCGCTCCCTATCTCAAGGCCAAGTGTTTGTCTCTACTGCGCATGATGGCTTCAGACAAACACTTGGCCTTTTATAATATAGGATATTTCTCATACCCTAAATATGACAATTGTTCCTCCAAACAGTTGTCTGATATACAATAAAAAGGCAGGTAAGTAAGGGGAGCTGGTTTATGTACAATAATCAATGTGTGAAATTTTGTGTACAATATTTGGTACGTGAAAAGAAAATAGTGAAGAATATATTGATTATTAGAAAATAGGGAGATAGTAATTGTGAATATTAAATCGAAAAAATTCTAAAAAATGGTGTATATAAATTCGTAAGTACAAATGTTTATTGTTCTCTGAGTAGGATAATAAAACGGTGTAGGATATGGAAAATTAAACCAATAATTGGTAGGAGTTCATAATAACCTTCTAGGGGTGTATCAAGAATTATATGTGAAAAAAGTGAAAAAAGTGCGATACAGGCAAATACATATAACAGATGCAATATGATAAGATTTACAATTTTAATTACATACAATAAATAAATAAGTTGATCTCAGTGGATAAAAAATATTTTTAGGTAAAAAATTGGATAAAAAACGGATAAATAGCAATTATATAGATAAAATGCTGTTGATAGTCTTAGTATCGTAAGAACATGCTCTTGTATATGCTTCTTTAAGATTTGCAATTCTAGCTGCCAAAAAGTCTTAGTGTCGTTTAAGAGAAAGTGCTTTTATATGCTTTTTAATATATAAGGTAATTCAAAGTTGGTTCTTTACAAATTCGAGCTTATGCTCTAGGGTGAGTGTTTCTCAGTTGCGGTTAAGAAGTATAGAGTTCTGATTCTGAATTCAGTAATACTCGTTTCGGATTTTAAACAAGTGTACTCACAGTTTTGAGTCCGGGTCACAGATGATTTGAACAGTTGATATTTTAGATGGTAGTATTACCTGATTGCTGAAGACCGCTTAGCCTCTATATTGAGGAATGAGAGATAAGCTGTGTAACAAAAAGTGATAGCTGTTACGTTGCTCCAGGTGTAGTCCAAAAGCTAATCGTATTAGCTGGTGTGTCTGTTAAAGGGTTTGGAGTTTTTCAAGGAGCTTGTAAATTATCCAAAATCTAGACGATCTGGATGAGTTGGGATCCTGCCCGGGCTGCAAAAAACCACCTTCGTAAGGTTTGCAGCGGTGCCGGTTTTCAAATGGAGCTGTTATTTTCCATGAATTCAAGCAGTCTGGGTGAAACGGAATCCTCCCTTTGCTGGGTTTGCATATGTTTTTCCAAACAGAGCTGCTGTATGCTCTAAGTAACAGGTTTGGACGATTAGAGCAATTAGAGTTTAGCGTTACACTTTAGTATAACCAGTAGATCGAAAGCTACGATAGCTTATATGATAGTATAAAGTTCCTTTTGGGCAAAGTACCAAATGACTTGGCAATGATTGTGGGCAAATCTACGCGTTTTGGCCATAGCCTTTATCAAGATGCCCAAATTGTCCGTTAATGGTTCGTTTAAAGGGTTAGATGGTATCCTATTAGTCAGATACAATTTTGTCTTCAGCCTATAGTTTCCTTCCTAGATTGTAATTGATTATGTTACAGGTGATGTTGGTTTCATAGTGGTTTTTCAGAGCGCTGTCATACCAAACAATATATTTACATTACTAGAATTTTCAAAATGTGTATAAAAAAGTTTATTTTTGTATTGAACAATAATATGAAATAATGAACAATAAAAAAGGACATGAATATATATGATACAATCAATAAAATCTTAAACAATGTTTTATTTTTATCTAAAGGATACATTTTAACTTATCGATATTCTATTTTTTAAAATAAAAATAATTTTTTTATGTATCAAAATAAATAAATAAATTTATGCAAAAAGCGGTGTTAAAACTCTATAAAATGGGTAATTTTAATGAACAATCTCTCTGAATAAAGTGAGATGTATGATCTAATATGTACATGTTTTTTTTGTAAGTTGTGAACGTGTATTTAAAATGATGTATGATATCAGACCTACTTATGTGAATAAAATGCAATGTCCTGAAGTTTTTAGTTCAGAGTCTTATTTCTGTTTATTTGTTATAAACACAATTTTTTATACACATATATATATATATATATATATATATATATATATACAGGGAGTGCAGAATTATTAGGCAAGTTGTATTTTTGAGGATTAATTTTATTATTGAACAACAACCATGTTCTCAATGAACCCAAAAAAACTCATTAATATCAAAGCTGAATAGTTTTGGAAGTAGTTTTTAGTTTGTTTTTAGTTATAGCTATTTTAGGGGGATATCTGTGTGTGCAGGTGACTATTACTGTGCATAATTATTAGGCAACTTAACAAAAAACAAATATATACCCATTTCAATTATTTATTTTTACCAGTGAAACCAATATAACATCTCAACATTCACAAATATACATTTCTGACATTCAAAAACAAAACAAAAACAAATCAGTGACCAATATAGCCACCTTTCTTTACAAGGACACTCAAAAGCCTGCCATCCATGGATTCTGTCAGTGTTTTGATCTGTTCACCATCAACATTGCGTGCAGCAGCAACCACAGCCTCCCAGACACTGTTCAGAGAGGTTTACTGTTTTCCCTCCTTGTAAATCTCACATTTGATGATGGACCACAGGTTCTCAATGGGGTTCAGATCAGGTGAACAAGGAGGCCATGTCATTAGATTTTCTTCTTTTATACCCTTTCTTGCCAGCCACGCTGTGGAGTACTTGGACGCGTGTGATGGAGCATTGTCCTGCATGAAAATCATGTTTTTCTTGAAGGATGCAGACTACTTCCTGTACCACTGCTTGAAGAAGGTGTCTTCCAGAAACTGGCAGTAGGACTGGGAGTTGAGCTTGACTCCATCCTCAACCCGAAAAGGCCCCACAAGCTCATCTTTGATGATACCAGCCCAAACCAGTACTCCACCTCCACCTTGCTGGCGTCTGAGTCGGACTGGAGCTCTCTGCCCTTTACCAATCCAGCCACGGGCCCATCCATCTGGCCCATCAAGACTCGCTCTCAATTCATCAGTCCATAAAACCTTAGAAAAATCAGTCTTGAGATATTTCTTGGCCCAGTCTTGACGTTTTAGCTTGTGTGTCTTGTTCAGTGGTGGTCGTCTTTCAGCCTTTCTTACCTTGGCCATGTCTCTGAGTATTGCACACCTTGTGCTTTTGGGCACTCCAGTGATGTTGCAGCTCTGAAATATGGCCAAACTTGTGGCAAGTGGCATCTTGGCAGCTGCACGCTTGACTTTTCTCAGTTCATGGGCAGTTATTTTGCGCCTTGGTTTTTCCACACGCTTCTTGCGACCCTGTTGACTATTTTGAATGAAACGCTTGATTGTTCGATGATCATGCTTCAGAAGCTTTGCAATTTTAAGAGTGCTGCATCCCTCTGTAAGATATCTCACTATTTTTGACTTTTCTGAGCCTGTCAAGTCCTTCTTTTGACCCATTTTGCCAAAGGAAAGGAAGTTGCCTAATAATTATGCACACCTGATATAGGGTGTTGATGTCATTAGACCACACCCCTTCTCATTACAGAGATGCACATCACCTAATATGCTTAATTGGTAGTAGGCTTTCGAGCCTATACAGCTTGGAGTAAGATAACATGCATAAAGAGGATGATGTGGTCAAAATACTCATTTGCCTAATAATTCTGCACACAGTGTATGTATATGTATCTCTTCTTGATAGCCTTTTTAGTCAATTGTAGATGTATATTTTTAAAACGTATCAGATATCAATCCTAATGGTATGGATTAACTAAAATAAAATATCCAGATTGATTTAAATATTATAGCTATGGGTATTTGTTATTGGTACCTAAGTATATAGAAAAATAATTTTTTAGAGAAATAAAAATGGAAATAAAAAATATATATGAATAGAATACTATAAAAATATGACTATATAAAAAGTGACTATATAAAAATAACTATATAAAAATAGATTAGCTGTATTCAATATTGGAATAAATTGTATAAAGGTACGGTGAAGTGTACTAATAGTAGAGGGTTTCTATTCTCAAATATAAATGCACTTACTTATAATCATATTGGAAATTATACTAAAAATAGTATTTAGAACATAAGTTCACAAAAGATCTTAGTATAGGGAACAGTTGGAGGACAATTGTTGTCCCCTTAGACATATGTTTCAAAGTCTAAATTTAAATTAGAAAATTTAGGTCAAACTCACTATTAAGTCCATGTGGATATAGGGTTTTAAAAGCATATATATATTCTGCTTCTTTTTTTAATAGAATATTTTCTATATTACCTCCTCTTGGATTTAAAAAAAACTTTTTTAACTCCCCAGAATTTCATGTGCTTAGTATTGCCTTTGTGATGCTCTGAAAAATGTTTATATAATTTTGTGTTTGTTGTTTTATGTACAATGTGGTAGAGATGTTCTCTAATCCTATCTTTCAGCATTCACGTTGTTTGTCCGAAATATTGGTGGCCACATAAACATTGAATGCAATAGATTACATTTTTGTCAGAGCATCGGATGATCTCTTTAATATTAATGTAATTAGTGTTATTATTAGATTTGATTATTTTGGTTTTTGTGCTATGTTTGCAAGACTTGCATGACAGACAGGGAAAAAAAACCTTCTACTTTTTCTTTCTTAAGGTTGGTTATTGAGGAATTGGAGTCTTTGGAGTTTTTGAACTCGCTTGGTGCTAATATGTTTTTCAAATTTTTTGCCTTTTTGAAAATTATATCTGGTCTGTTTTTTACTCTATGTCCTAAAATTTGATCTTGTTGGATATAGTGCCAATGTTTAGTAAGAATCTTTATAATCTCATTATGCTGTGAACTGTATTGTGTTATGAATTAAATAAAAACATGGATCTTTGTTTGTGAGTTTAGAACAGGGTTTTGGTATAGGGTTAAGTATAGTGTCTCTGTCCATTTCCAGGACTTCTAATCTGGTTTTGTCCAGAAATAATGGATTATAACATTTTTCTTTGAACCTTTTTGTTAATATTTCAGACTGTGATGAGAAACGGTCAATATCAGAACATTTTTTTCTGATTCTAAGATATTGACCTTTTGGAATGTTTGACTTCCATTTGGATAGATGACAGCTATTATTGTGGATATAGTTGTTGGCGTCAGTTTTCTTAAAAAAGGTTTTTGTCATAATTTCTCTTTCAATTATTTCTATCTCAATATCTAAATAATGAATTAAGTTTGTACTATGTTCATATGTGAAGCTGAGTCCTAAGTGATTTGTATTCATATCCTCTATGAAGAGTTCAAGTAGATCTAGATCACCTCCCCAAAGGATAAAGAGGTCATCTATATAACGATAATAGTGCACAAGGTTTGCCCCCCACTGGCCATTATTGATATAGATGTTTTTTTCTCTGAGCTCAACTTATTTATTTATTGTATGTAAATCTTACCATATTGCATCTGTTATATGTATTTGCCTATATCGTACTTTTTTCACATATACACCCCTAGAAGGTTATTATGAACTCCTACCAATTATTGGTTTAATTTTCCATATCCTACACCGTTTTATTATCCTACTCAGAGAACAATAAACATTTGTACTTACGAATTTATATACACCATTTTTTAGAATTTTTTCGATTTAATATTCACAATTACTATCTCCCTATTTTCTAATAATCAATATATTCTTCACTATATTCTTTTCACGTACCAAATATTGTACACAAAATTTCACACATTGATTATTGTACATAAACCAGCTCCCCTTACCTGCCTTTTTATTCTCTGAGGTATGATAGCCTTAGTAAGTATTTAGGTGACATAACAGCATTAATGGATCATAGTGTATATCAGTTGTCCTGCTGGTATGTATTACTTACCAGGCTAAGTAATTGTATGTTCAAATTAGGGTGCATAAAATGCCCAAATCACATTGAGATTTCATACATACAATAGGTCCTTCTAGTGTACTCCTTAGGTCAAGTTTAGAACAGATTGGTTCACATAAGTAGGATTGTTAATCATATATGTGGATTGGGTGTGTAATTGTTTACTATTCACCATAACTTGTTATGCAAAGGGGGAAAAAAATTAATAAGTGTACACTTTTCAAGTGAATGTTACAATGTTGAGGTTTATTGTGTCTTTATGTTTATTATCGGGTACCCTCTTACTTATGTAAGACCAGATAATATATAACTCATTCAACATAGCATTGACTCCCTTTACTGCTGTTATTATTTACATGTGATATATGTATACTGATACACATAATACATGTATGATGATAGCTGTAATGCATCTTGCACACAAAGTCAGTGCGCTGCTCAGAGTGCTATTCAATATCTTAGATGGTATATCCAGTACATAGTTAAGTTTATTAAATAGGTTTTAGGAGTATTATATTGTGCTTAGACATGTGTACCTAAGATCTCCTTATTCTGTAAATGATCGTAGTTCACCTAAGTGCCACTTTATGCCAGTCCGGTGATTGCAGATTTATTGTAACTGTAGTCCTTACACAGATATATATTCTCTTATGTAGGACCTATTTTATATCATAAAATAAGCGTAGTTTGAGCTATAGTTGTATAGCTTCCCAATAGTGGTTATAATTTAATATGTCTCTATATTTAGAGCTGCAATGCAGATCGTTTCCTACTGAGTCACTATTGGGAACAGTATATATTCGCAACTAAATAGCTGTAACATTTATGAACACTAGAACCGGAGTATCAGGTTTCAATGTGATATGCACTTACATAAATAGTATTATACCCCGTAGGGATTTAGATTGAAGGTCTCTAGTACATATCCCACCACGCCGTTTTCTTTGAAACGTGTATCCGTTATATTGCACACTACAAACCAGATAATTTAGCGTGTTAATAAGTTTAGATATTTACTACGACCATATATCATATGATATCGTTATACTATCTTCCTTAAAATGTTCAATCATGTATCCATAAACTTATGGTATCTAGATAGCTAGTTGTGAATCTATATGGTAAGTTCACTCTGTTGAGTCTCCGTTATACACAGCCCTCAAGAGTGATAGTCCCAAAATAGGACCGTAATGCTCCAACTGATATTATCGTATAAATGCTGCCTAAATAAATACTACATTCCAGTTAAAAAAAAAACTCCCATCGGCTCTATGTTTGACTCCTAACGCATTTACCCAGCTATTTGCATGTCTGGTGCTGCTTCTAAACCAGCTTGTGTGGTACCGTTTGTGAACCAGCTTGTGTGGTGCTGTTTGGAAACCAACCAGTATTCTAACTGATGTACAGTGGCCTTGGCCCTGGACTTGGAGTAGCAGTGTTTGCAGCTTAATTGCTGGGCTGCTCTGAGTTAAGGAGGTGGCAGTATCCAATCACCAGTTCTTGCGAACGTGAGAAATTTTAGAAACAGGTTTGCAAGAACTGGAGATAACCGGCTAAATCTCACCACTGTTTGTAGGTAAAGAAAATGCCTGTTTGTGTACAACTTCTCCATGGGATAGTGGTTCAATGGCTGATACTTCCACAACTTTATTGGTAGAAAGTGACATAGCCCACAAGAAAGTGTTGTGATGTTTTCTTGCCTTTGTCACCAATTTTCCCTGGTAAGTGTCCTGACTGGAGTTAAAACAGCTTTTACCTTTGGCCTTTCTTGTTTGTGCAAATTGATTTTCTTTGTTCTGGGTATAGATATATTTATTTCAGAGATTGAAAGATTTGTATTCTGATGTTATGCAACATATTTTGCTAAGCAATTTCCCTTAAGTTTCAAAGTCATGAATGAAAGAATTATAGTTTTCTGTCATATGTGATACTATTAGAACCTATTTGTCTTGTTCATCAAATTACTATAATGCCTTTCTGTGGTCCCTTTGGAATCCCTATTCTTTATCTGCTGGTGGGAACTTTTCCACTGTCTCTGAGTCCCAGAGATCCTTCCTCACAAGCTCATTGTACTTGCACAACATCACTACTAAATAATTAGTCGGTGTTAATCTGTGATTCCAGTTACAACAGACTCTAGAACTTTCAAAACTCCAGTGAATGGGGCAATTTTCTTTCCTAAGATATGGAGAGTCCAAGAAGTCATTCAATTACTATTGGGAATATCACTCCTGGCCAGCAGGAGGAGGCAAAGAGCACCACAGCAAAGCTGTTAAGTGTCTCCCCTACCCATAGTTCCCAGTCATTCTCTTTACCTCTGTCAATGGAGGATTTGAAGTTTGGTGTCTGAAGAAATGAATTCCTTTTTCAGGTACTTTTCCCTAGAAGCAAGGATTTGGGTTTAGCTGAGTCCATGACAATCTCTTCAGTAGAGTAGTGGTGGTTTTTAAGCAGTTAGGAAGTTGTGAGGTAGTCCTTGCTTTGTTTCCTAACACATTGCTGCCCCTGGTACAGAAAGCCAGAGTTTGTTACTCTGTTCTTTCTTTTTCTACAGGTCTCTGTAAGGAGTATGTGTCCTTTCACACCTTGGAAGCTGTCGTCCTGCTGGTCAGCTAGACTGCAGGTAAGTGCTTTTGTCTTCTAGGTCTTTGAGACTTGCACTTCAGAAAAATATGTCATATGCCGTAGATGGGGATATTTTGCAAATCCTTTATACAGGATTTTCTTTGGCAGTGGGCATGCACATTATGTATGTTGAGACTAGGGGTTAATCTTCCCTTTATTGGGACGTTTTTCCTCTTTGGGCTAATTTTATTGAAATACTTTATTAGTATGTGTGTGGCTTATGCTTTATACAGGGATTTATGTATAAACTTAAAATTTGGCAGTTGGTTTTCTTTGCTTGCTTAGCTATAACAGGCTAATTGCCAAGCTGCTTTAGTTTGAAACCAACTGCAGCTACTTGCATCTTATGTTGTAGGCAGATGGAAACGTGCGCCTTTTACTTGCTGCATAGTTTCTGCTCTCTGACGGTCATGTGACTTCTCTCTGCTGTCGGATATTTACGGAGAGGAACGGCATCATTGAATTTCAGTCTCTTCAGTGTCAATCTACTAAACAATCGTTTTAGAGACTTCTGGCAGCCAAATTGTGGCATTAAAAATTCTTAAAGTAACAGTATATTTAAAAAATGTCTACAATTTAGGGAATGTTTTATTTAGTATTATGGACATGGACCAAGACTGTGGTTTACAAATGTTTGTTATGCCTAGAGTCACAAATTGTTTTGCCTATGCAATTCTGTGCTGCATGCTTAGCTAGAACACTTCAATGTAAAGATAAATTGTTGCCCTCTGAGCCCAATGTCTCTCAGGATGATGTTGTTAAGGCAATGCCAAAGCTTTCTCCTCAAATGTCCCAAGCCTCTATGGCATCACATACAGTGTCCTGCAGTTCTTCTCAGCCTCCTGGAGGAGTTTATTTGCCTGCAGATTTTGCTGCACATGTATCTGTTGCGGTATCTGCAGCATTATCTGCTTTTCCTATTCTGGGAAATTGCAAGAGGAAAATTAGACATTCAGATAGTAAGGTTTCTGTTCCACCTCCTGCTACGCAGGTTGCCCTCCCTCATAAGTCTGATGAGGAGGATACGCTGGTAGCCTCTGAGGGGGAAATCTCAGATTCGGAACAGTATTATTCCTTCATCTAATACTGAAGAAGTAAACTTCAGATTTAAGCTTGAACACCTTTGTGTACTGTTAAAGGAGGTATAGGCTACTTTGGACGTCTCTGATACTTCTGTCATTGTCAACGCTAAGAAGTCTAGTAAACTAGATAAATACTATGATGTTCCTTCCTCTGTAGAAGTTCTTCCTGTCCCAGACTGTGTGACGGAGATTATTTCACAGGAATGGGAGAAGCCAGGGATTCCTTTCTCCCTATCTCCCATATTTAAAAAGATGTTTCCTGTTGCTGACTCCATTAAAGATTCTTGGCGCACCGTGCCTATAGTAGAAGGGGCTATTTCTACTCTGGCTAAGAGAACTACTATCCCTATAGAGGATACCTGCTCCTTTAAAGGATCCCATTGACAAAAAGCTGGAAGCTTATCAAGGTCTTCAATGGAAACCTGCAGTTTGTATTGCCACAGTAGCAAGTGCAGCATCTTATTGGTGCGACGCCTTGTCTGAATCAAATTTAGTAGAGACTCCATTGGAGAAGATACAAGATACGATTAAGGCTCTCAAACTAGCCAATTCCTTTAATTCTGATGCTAACATGCAAGTTATTAGACTGGGAGCCAAGATGTCTGGCTTCATTGTCCTAGCCCGCAGGGCATTGTGGCTAAAATCTTGGCCAGCTGATGATACCTCTAAGTCTAAGCTTCTGGCACTTCCTTACAAGGGGAAGATCTTGTTCGGACCTGGTCGGGCAGAATTAATTTCTGATATTACGGGTGGAAAAGGGTCTTTTCTACCGCATGACAAGAAGAACAGACTCAAAGGACGTCAAAGTAATTTTCGTTCCTTTCGTAACTTCAAAGGTCAAAACTCTTCCTCTCCCTCTTCCAAGCAGGAGCAGTCCAAGTCTTCTTGGAAGCCCAATCAGTCTTGGAATAAAGGGAAGCAATGAAATAAACTCTCAGCTGAGTCTAAGTCAGCATGAAGGGTCCGCCCCCAGTCCGGGTTTGGATCAAGTGGGGGGCAAACTTTTCCTGTTTTATCAAGCGTGGGTACGAGATGTCCCAGATCATTGGGCTGTGGACATAGTATCGCAGGGTTACAAAATAGAATTCAAAACTTTCCATCCCAGGGGCAGATGCCACCTCTCAAGATTATCTGCACACCAGGTAAAAAGAGAGGCATTCTTGAACTGCGTTCAGGACCTTTCCTCCCTGGGAGTGATTGTTCCAGTTCCAGTAAGGGAACAGGGGCTAGGATTCTATTTAAATCTGTTCTTGGTTCACAAAAAAGAGGGAACTTTTCGACCCATTTTAGACCTAAAGTGCCTCTACAAGTTTCTCAGGGAACCGTCCTTCGTTCGTTCCGTTCTTCCTTTGGTCCAAGAGGGTCAGTTCATGAAGACCATAGACCTGAAGGATGCGTATCTTCATGTTCCCATCCACAGGGATCATCACAAATTTCTGAGATTCACCTTTCTAGACAAACACTTTCAGTATGTGGCTCTTCCATTTGGCCTTGCCACAGCTCCCAGAATTTTCTCAAAGATTCTGGGGGCTCACTTGGCAGTGATCAGGTCTCAAGGAATTGCAATGGTGCCATACCTGGATGACATATTACTTCAGGCGCCATCTTTTCAACAAGCAAACTCTCATACAGAGATCTTGTTGTCTTTTCTACCTTCCCTCGGTTGGAAAGTGAGTCTGGAAAAGAGTTCTCGCAGGATCTGGTATGCAGACCTACTGGAGATGTCTTCTCTGCCTCCTTGGAGGTTGCCTCTGAGGAAAGACCTTCTAACTCAGGGTCCATTCCTCCATCCGAATCTCGTTTCTCTGAAGCTGACTGCTTGGAGATTGAACGCTTAGTTCTGTCTAAGCTGGGATTTTCTGAGTCGGTCATTGAGACCATGATCCAGCCTCGCAAGCCATAAGATACAGCGTAAATACCTTTATTGGTGTGAATCTAAGGGCTACTTTTGGAGTAGGGTCAGGATTGCTAGAATTTTGTCTTTTCTCCAGGAAGGTCTGGAGAAAGGGTTATCAGTCAGTTCTCTGAAAGGTCAGATTTCTGAATTATCTATTTTGTTACACAAGCGTCTGGTGGATGTTCAATATTTTTGTTTGGCCCTGGTCAGAATCAGGCCTGTGTTTAAACCTGTTGCTCCTCCTTTGAGCCTTAATCTTGTTCTTAAAGTTTTGCAGCAGGCTCCATTTTAGCCAATGCATTCCATAGATATTAAATTGCTATCTTGGAAGGTTTTGTTTCTTATTGCTATCTCTTCTGCTCGGAGAGTTTCGGAACTCTCGGCTTTGCAGTGTGATTTGCCTTACCTTATCTTTCATGAGGATAAGGTGGTTCTTCATACTAAATGGGGTTTCTTCCTAAAGTGTTTCAGATAGAAATATTAATCAGGAAATTGTTGTTCCTTCTTTCTGTCCCAATCCTTCTTCTCATAAAGAACATCTGTTACACAACTTGGATGTTGTGCGTGCTCTAAAATTCTACCTACAGGCGACTAAGGATTTTCGCCAGTCCTCTGCCCTGTTTGTTTCTCAGGAAAGCGTAAGAGTCAGAAGGCTACTTTTACTTCTCTTTCCCTCTGGTTGAGAAGTATGATTCGTTTTGCTTATAAGACTGCTGGATAGCAGCCTCCTGAGAGAATTACAGCTCATTCCACTAGGGCTGTCGCCTCTTCTTGGGCTTTTAAAGATGAAGCTTTTGTAGAACAGCTTTGCAAGGCTGCATCTTGGTCCTCTCTGCATACTTTTTCCAAGTTTGTTTTTTTTACCTCGACTGAGGCCTCTTTTGGGAGAAAGATTCTTCAAGCGGTGGTGCCTTGTTTTTAGGTTTGCCTGTCTTGTTCTCCCTCCCTGTTCATTCTGTGTCCTCTAGCTTGGGTATTGGTTCCCACTAGTAATTGAATGACATTGTGGACTCTCCATATCTTAGGAAAGAAAACAAAATTTATGCTTACCTGATAAATTTCTTTCTTTCCGGATATGGAGAGTCCTCGACCCCACCCTTTATTAAGACAGTTATTTTTTTACTAAACCTCAGACACCTCTACACCTTTTGTGTTATTCTTTTTCCATTTCCCTTCAGTCGAAAGACTGGGGATTATGGGTAGGGGAGTGACACTTAACAGCTTTGCTGTGGTGCTCTTTGCCTCCTCCTGCTGGCCAGAAGTGGTATTCCCACTATTAATTGAATGACGTCGTGGACTCTCCATATCTGGAAAGAAAGAAATCAGGTAAGCATACATTTTGTTTTTCTCCTTTCATAATGGGTGTCTATAAACTGTATTTATTAATTATTTTTTATTATTAATGATAATTGTAAATCAGGAATGCATACATGTGCTTGAAACTGGAAAACAGTGAGCCCTTGGTCAGTATTTTGACCTAATGAGGAAAAAAATTATGTAAACTATTGCATAACACATGCTCTTGAGGAGCATTGTTAATGTACAAGGCCTCCCAGAGGAACAGGAATAAAGAAATAGGAAAAAAAAACACAAACAGCCCTTCCTTCATGTTTGATAGAGATTAGTAGTGAGAGAAGGAGAGAGGCAACTAAACAACTGAATATCTCCTTCATGCATACAGATTAGGTTATATAATTTATCTAACCATAAATAGGCATAATACATGCACCTTTTCATACAACTATATCCATATATTTATATTCACACCATCACAGAGTTATTGCTGACAGTACAAAGAAGATGGAGGAGATAGTGCCCTTTATACACAAGTGTTCAACTTCAAGCACTATACAGAAGTTCTATGTTCAGATGTTGTCTGATGAAGTAGGTTCATGTTTATTTGTATGACTTTTTTTCCAGTTTAGCAAAGAAGAGGTTTCTCTATATTGGCAAATGTTTAAGTTCTCAGTGATCCTTTACCATACCTCACGACTGTACAGGATATTGCAGGATTGCAATAGATTGGGAGGTCTGCCCATAGTTCCTCCTGCAAATTACCCTGTTAGGGAAAATGTCTAGACTTCCTTGGATTTCCCAACTTTGCCCACTGCATCCATGACACCCAGCCCCACCAAAGTTGCACCCACAGCTCTGCCCTTCCTGTTGTGGTCCCAGCCACAAAACAGAGGTGGGCCACCAACCCACAAGTCCCACCTCTCTGTCACTATTAAATATTGGTAGGTATGCTATGCAACATGTAAGAGAATGTTAAAAGCTATGTATGAGGAGGAAGAAGGGTGACAGTCTGACACTGCCTGTAGTCATATACTATTACATAAATATATTAAAACATATCCAATCAACACTTTTAAAATCTTATAACTAAAAACATGCATTGTATTTTTTTTTTTTAAACACTCTTTTTATGAAGATCACAATCAAAGGGACGTTACTTAAAGGGACAGTCTACACTAGGATTTTTATTGTTTTAAAAGATAGATAATCCCTTAATTACCCATTCCCCAGTTTTGCATACCCAACACAGTTATATTAATATACTTTTAACCTCTGTGATTATCTTGTATCTAAGCCTCTGCAAACTGCCCCTTTATTTCAGTTCTTTTGAAAGACTTGCAGTTTAGCCAATCAGTGCCTGCTCCCAGATAACTTCACGTGCATGAGCACAGTGTTATCTATATGAAAAACATGAACTAACACCCTCTAGAAGTGAAAAACTGTTAAAATGCATTCTGAAAAGAGGTGGCCTTCAAGGTCTAAGAAATTAGCATATGGACCTCCTAGGTTAAGCTTTCAACTAAGAATACCAAGAGAACAAAGCAAAATTGGTGATAAAAGTAAATTGGAAAATTGTTTAAAATCACATGCCCTTTCTGAATCATGAAAGTTTATTTTGGACTAGACTGTCCCTTTAACTCTGTTGCTAGTGAGATTTATATACATTTTTCTGATTTTATCCCCCGTTTGAGAGCTGTAATACTAGATTGAAGTAAATATTATTCATTAATCATTTAGTATTAGGAACTGTTTTTTGTCTATGTAATATTTTTTGTAGTGTTTTACCGGCTTATTATAGTTCACTTTAGCAATGTTTATAGTCAAACCATTTATTTCTCTTCATATGTATAACTACAAGTTCATATTTCACATGCTTTCCCTCAAGGGGCTAAGCTTCTATTTCTTTCTCCTCACTATCTCTTTTAACCAATTGTGTTACTTTTGTGAAAGCAATTAAGGGGCCGATGGGGCCGATTTATTAAAGTGCGGATGGACATGATACGATGTAGCGTATCATGTCCGCCGCACATCAATAAATGCCGACAGCTTATACTGTCTGCTGGTGCAATGCTGCCCCCTGCAGATTCACAGCCAATCGGCCGCTAGCAGGGGGTATCAATCAGCCCGATCGTATAGGATTGGGCAGATTGATGTCCACAGCCTCAGAGCAGGCGGACAAGTTATAGAGCGATTCCGCTGCTTCATATCTGCTGTTTCCGGCGAGCCTTAAGGCTCGTGCGGAAACAGGGCATCAAGCTCCATTCGGAGATTGATAATTCGGCCCCTATGAGTATGGTCCAGCTAAACAATTTTTAATATTTTTCAATAAATAATTTGTTTAGTTAGGCCTCACATTAGGGGGCCAGAAATTATGCTGGGGGGAGGGGCTCCCCTGGTGAAGCCACTGCCATGGGTGTGCCCTGATGAGTAAGGTTAAGTAACACTAGATTACACAAACTATATCCAAAGGACTGAATTAAAAAAATATACGTAAAGCTAATGTCCCAGTATTCTCAACAAAAATAAAAATGACATCCTTTTTTGTAAAATCTGACTACTGTCTGGTTGTTATTTACTCTATTATTGCAACAACAAAAAAAGAGATTTGTTGTTATATGTAGATGCACTGTCATGTGTCTATAGCTCTGGGCATTATTATAGTATTTTTCTCTTATCTATTTATCTATCATAAAAAAGTGTTTCAAAATATACTAAACTTTTTCTTTTTAGGTTGTCCCTGTCAAATAGTGAATAATATATACCTGCTATCAGTATAATATAGATTAAAATGATCCTTTTACATTTAAAAAGTAGTCATAAATAAGTAGAACTCATTGAATTGATAGGATCCAGTCTGCATACTATGAAAATGCCAATAAAAGAAAACAAACAGTAATAATTCAGTTATAAGATTTATTTCCCACGTAACAGGGGACCTGGAGCATTATGGGTTAGCAGAAGTGCTTTGCTGCAGGTGTTCCCAGGTCCCTGACACATGCATGAACCCAAGCATCCCATGTGAATCAATAACAGTTTACTTCCTCTGCTTTGTCAGCAAAACTTGGAAATTTCAGTGCTGTGGAAGTGATTCACTTAACAGAATGTGGGAATTTATCCTGTTGTACTGCATAGTCCTAGCCTGCCAATAAAGCAGAATTAAAACAAGCTAAGTCACAAGAGGCTTCTTCCTTAAAAAAATAAATAAAAAATAAATAAAAAAATTAAACAGAATTCAGTCATAAGGGAAGTAGAAATCCTGTTACCAAGACATTTTTTGTAGGTTTCCAATCATTTGGAAAACTTGGGGAAGTAAAAGTTGCAATGTTTCAGTTTGTAACAAAACAATTTACGTCTGATTTTATCTTCTATAAGCAAAGACTGAAGAGCTTTGTATAACTTAAATTGTATTTATTAACTGAAAGGGAAAAAAATGCACTGTATCAGCATTTAGTCTAGTAGGTCCTTACAAAAGACCCAATAAAGGCCACGTTCTGGTCTTGCTGGTAAACCCATCTGTTAATCATGATTTTCCTACTCAGCAGGAATCTGGGAGAATAATTTTCCACTGAACAATTAATTGATGCAGTTAGTGTTTTTGAATTTTTTTTATTGGTAACTGCTCCTAATTCAAAAGAAACACTGTCATTACATTTTTGTATTCCTTTTTTTGATCTAGTTACATAGGAGCAATTGCAAATCCTTATTTAAAACAATTTTCACTGCTTCATTTTAATCTTTCTTTAGAGTCTTATATATGAATATAGATTCATCTACATGACGTTTGCATAGCAATTTTACTGTTTAACATAATGGCCTGTAGTGTGGCCTTATGAAATAGAATATGGATTAATATAGTAATAGATTGCCCTGGTCTTTTTTTAATCTTTTTTTCAAATACCTGCACTAATGTGGCTGTGGCTTTATTGCGAGGTGGCAGCTGAGGATTTTGTAGAGTTTAAAGGGAGTTTTGTTAAGGGGAATAAAGGTTATAATAGTAGTAGTTATAATAGTGATGTCAGATATTTTTCTTGTTGATGGTGTCGTCACTTTTAGGTTTATCAACAAAGGTTAACTGAATGCTAAGGATAATTTATTTTGAATCATCTCTGTTGAATTTTGTCTTCCTTAAAGCAATTGTATGTCTAAGTTCTGTGTAACTGATTAGAGGTTTCTATCAGAAATAGGAATATTGATAAGAGTCAAACATAACAGCAGCATTCAAAGGAGACTGACAACTTCTAAGTGGCCCATTTGGGATAACTATACTTATACTGTGTCTCATATGTCAGTAGCAGCTTACATTGGATTAAATCAAAGGTCACACAAAACCATTTCATTTATAAAATGTTTCTGATATCATATTGAATAATTGTACATGGAGGCCAAGTCACAAATTATAATGATACCCCTTTATATTAAACTTTGACCATTAAATATTTGCTAATGCTCATAGGAAACTGGGGTTTTAGATTATTATGGAGCTACAGTCAAATTTGGGTGCCACAATTACAATGCACATATTATAGAGTCTGATTGCAGGGATTTTTTTTTTAATATAATTTTTATTGAGATGGTACATACAATGGGGCATATGTATCAAGCTCTGAATAGAGCTTGATGCCCCGTGTTTATGGCGAGCCTGCAGGCTCGCCAGAAACAGCAGTTATGAAGCAGCGGCCACAAAGGGCTCTATTTAACAAGCTCCGTATGGAGCTTGATGGCCCCTATTTAACAAGCTCCGTATGGAGCTTGATGGCCCCGAGTACGATCGGGTTGATTGACACCCCCAGCTGGCGGCCTATTGGCCGCGAGTCTGCAGGGGGCGGCGTTGCACCAGCAGCTCTTGTGAGCTGCTGGTGCAATGCTGAATACGGCGAGTATATTTCTCGCCGTATTCAGCGAGGTCTGTCGGACCTGATCCGCACTGTCGGATCAGGTCCGACAGACCTTGATATGTACGCCCCAATAAATCAATATATGACATTTCTCGAGCTTATCAGACAGCAAAATGTACAGATATTATGATACAACATAAAAACTGCAAAATAGGACACCCTATCAGAGTTGTAATAGAATGATGTAATATGTTAGAGGGTAGGGATGTCTCAAGATACACAGGTCAGTGCGAAAAGATAAGCTAGTATCGCTGCATCTCAGTTTTTTCATTTTCAACCTATAAATCCGCTTCAACTATAATTAAAGAACTTATGAAGCATTATCCCCGAATAGTGGGAAAGGGTCTCATGTGAACCTTTCAAATTTTAACTTTAACTTAGTGGGAATTTAAGGGGGATAGGGAAAAGAGTAAAATAGGATTTACTTAGGATGCATTTTCCTAAGCTTATCCAGTAAGCAATGTGGGTGGGGGGATATAGATGACGGACACACACTGTGGGAGCTGACATAACTATATAATAGCAACTGGGATATAAAGTACCAAAAGGGGGCATAAACGTTATTGGATTGAAATATAACTGTATAAAAGACTCATTTCACCTCTGGGTATTGTATTTACTGACATCCAAAATCATATCCTAAGCCAACACCTAAAGCAAATATATATATATATATATATATATATATATATATATATATATATATATATATATATATACATATACAGTATATATATATATTTATATATATATATATCACGAGAAAGTACAGTCACTAAATAAATCAGAACCTACTGGTTACCTTTTAAATCTAGCCTGTGTAGCTATCTACTGGTGATTTTGCTCCAAAGGTCTAACATGTTAAGCAGTTAAATAAAGGAAGAAATCACTTGGCAGGTCTGAAAGTTTTTAAGCTAATGTGCACAGTCATATAGTGAGATCCTCTATAAAATGCTATAATATGGTTCGTTGTCTATGGCATTTGAGCAACATAACCTGTGGAAATATGACTAGCATTAGGTACAAGGATATATGATATATGTCCCAGTTTAGTGAGTTTATTAGGGAGTAATTTGATATTGATATGACTGTATATAACTCTGTTGCCATTAAGGTCTATAATAATAAATTATATAAAACTAAAGATAGACAAAGATATGCCGCCTCGGCCGCAGTCCGCACATCCCCATCCTTGTTGGATAATAATATGACCATGTAGTTTAGTGTGAATATAGTTGTAGCTAATACACGAAAAATAGCTACCTAGCAGTCGTGTAAACTAAATATATTGCTATGGTATACAAATTGCTACAGTAAGTAGGAGCATTAGTAGTATTGTCATTTAGAACAAGGTTGTGTCCGATCAATAACTCTAGCACACACAATTATCAACTGAGGACTGTACAGTGATAGTAAACTAGGAAATAAGGTTTTGACTTGTAGTGGTAAGTCTAAGGCAGTTAAACAACTTCTTATTAGGGCTAATTATTTACAAGATGGTGGCATAGGAACTAAAAAAACTGAGTTGAACTACAAAAATTGTTTAAGTAAATTTGGAACAATGGTCTTACGAATCTCTTCATTTATCAAATAGCACATAATAAACTTAGAGTATAATTCTCCAACCATATCATATTATATGAGTGGTAATGATAGATTTATTGCCATCAGCAATCTCAAGCACAGTTTAGAGTCTTACTGTCTTTCCTGGTTCTGACCTCATAATAGGTGAAGGATTTGAAATATCTCGCCCTATTAGCTTAAGAGGACGTTGAGATGGAGAGAGAGAGCTTAGTGTCAAGATTAACCGATCCCAAATCTATGGAGCTCAACTATAATATTTATCTGCTGTAGTTTGTGACTATTAAAGGCTGATATAGCGAAGCTTCCCAGTTTAAGTATTGTTGATCTCCGCTGGAGCCAAGAATCATCCTCTACACTCAACCGATGCATGAGAGGGAGAGGAGCTTCGCTTACCAGTCTATCTAAATCAATCTGTGTCATTAGTAGTGACCATGCATGCCACTTTAACTCTGCTAATGTTCCAGGCATCTCAGGCACATAAGAAGAGCCTCGCTACTGCTCTAAAAAGCCTGTCAGCCGGCAGGGTCGGCTCCAAGGGGGGGCATTGATGGGCTGTGTCCCCACAAAAAAATAATTTTGTTATTGTATAAATAAGTGTCATAATTCTGGAAAGATGCTGGTAACCCTAGTTATGATACCAGTCACACCAAGTGGATATTCACACAGCATATTGTGTGTATCACTTTCTCAGTGGAATGATGCTGACCTTTTACAAGCAACACAAAGAAACTGTTCCCTGCACAATGTGTGCAAACCAGACACTTACAGGGAGACTATATAGAATAAATCTTACACGCAATGCGCCTTCACCTAGGGGAGCTATGACACCACCATCAAACTGTAAACGTTCTCAAAAAACTTTGTAAATCAGTCACTCAATGGGAACAGTTCACAAATGATATTTGCAACCACTCAGCAAATTGTGTACATATCAATCATGGTGTGGGTGTTCCCATTATCATGTGTATATAAAACTGTCACACGCAGTAGGTGTTCCCAGCATAGTATGTCTATCTATACCAGTCACACACAGTGGGTGGTTCCTTATACAATGCCAACCTCTTGTCCAGCCCATATGCGTGTTGTGCTCAAGTTACAGTCCAATGCCTGCACTGGGCCAGCAAAACAAGCAGTAGGGGACGGAGCCCTTCTCATCCGACAGCAGCAGCACACTAACTAAGGGAATGCTTCCACTTTACATAAATATGGTGGCCCTCAGAGGCGCACACCGGTTGCTGTATCACAGTAAGTCTCAAGCTTTTCTATTTACCATATTATACAGTGTTAACCGAGCTTTGACCCTGCTCTGTGCCCGCATTATATACCCACCAGGCAGACGGGCAGTATTCGCTCTGAGCCTGTGACTGGCATAGCAGGTCACTCACGACCTTGTACAGGCAAAGAGTGGGGTTTCCTGATGCTAATATATCTTCACGTTACATATATTTTATGTCATTTACTAACATCACCAGCTGATTACATTAACCAGTAGTTTACTCTCTATATGCATTTGCTTGATATATCCACTATAGTCCCAGTGCAGTATGGATTAAAAGTGCTTCTGTCAGATGCTTCTGTTGTATTTGAGTAGAAATGCCAATGTCACTCTAAGTGGTAATTGCACTGTCAGTGTAGCATTATTTTATGTCCCCTCACTCTGCTCTTATTTTGACTCTCATACATGCTTTGTAAAAAATGCGTGCCCCCTCGTGAAAAAAATGCCCCCCCCCCATTTCATTCATTCTGTCAGCCGGTACTCAACATCGTGATCCATAAGGTCAGCTGCAAACCCCGGAACATTAATAGGTAGCGTGGAAAGATGGTCTCCCAAACCGCAAGGTGTAGATGAGAGTCCCACGTAATATTTAGTATCATTGAGCGATGTAGTGACTCCCGGCTGAATAATATGTCTTGTCAGTGGCGCTTTATCCTCTTGTCTCTCAACGCAGCCAATCTCTACTTGTATGTCCGCAGGTGCAGCATTTTGCAACAGCCGCTGAAGCTGATCTAGCATAGACTCCTCAAATGTCATCCGTATTGCCTGTGTCACTGCATGGAGGTCTTACATTTTGCTTTTCTGTATAGCGTTAGAGGCACCTCGGCCAATTATGTAATCCCAGGGCACTTTCTTAGTCTTCTGCAGTATTTGTACAAATGGCTTGGGGTTCTTGAGTATTTTAATATTAATTTGAAGTTTGTATTCAATGATTATCCCCAGATATGAAAGCTTTGGGCCTTGATCTCTCTTTAGACCTCCGATCGCCTCAGTGGCTGGCTCCGCCCCCTGATTGAAGGGATTTTATTCCAGAGGGTGTGGCATTGTGGTGTTACTTTCTGGCTTTTGCTCTCCACATGGTGGATTTCCTTATATTAAAGGGATAGTAAACCCCAAAATTTTCTTTTATGATTCAGATAAAACATACAATTATAAACAACTTTCCAATTTACTTCTATTATCAAATTTGCTTCATTCTCTTGTTATCCATTGCTGAAGGGACAGCATTGTACTACTGGCAGCTAGCTGAACACACGTAGTTATCCAATCAAAAGAGACAAATGTGTGCAGGCACCAATTAGCAGCAGCTTCCACTAGTGTATAATATGTGCATATTCATTTTTAACAAGGGATACTAAGAATGAAGCACATTTGAAAATAGAAGTGAATTTAACCCTTTCAGTGCCAACGACGGCTCTGAGCAGTCACAGAGTTTCTAACCTAACCAAATCAGCAGTTGAATAGTAATATTTGTTATTATAACCAAATTTAATGGTACTCATTTAATCAACTACAGAAGGATGAAGGGTGAGCTGTCCTTACCGGAATTTGAACCTGTGACCTTTGGATCTTTGAATAGGGTTTTGTAGTCAGGACATGATGCACAGATCTGTTATAAATCAATTATGGAACATTTTTGAGAATTGAATTATAGTATAGTATTTGTTACTTATAGACTTGGCACAATAAAGAATACAAGTCCAAATCTTATGGGATATACAAACAGTTCATTATCACCTGAACTGAAAAAAACAAAGACAGCGCATCCCATCTAAGAGTAACAGTTTATTTTGACAATGTTAGCGCTTGCTAAAAACACACTTACAAGATAATAGTGATGATCAGGCATTCAAAAGAAAAAACATGTACAACTGCTCTGAGCCGTGCCATGAGCATATTACCAAGCCGGACTGGGAGATAGATGTTAACGGCCTCAAACGAGGTAGGCGCCGAAGTCTCTCATGGGCTCTCCTGTCAGGATGGGACAGTTCGTGTGCGTACGTGACGTCAGAGTGTTGATGACCTCAACGCGTTTCTTCCTATAACGTTAGGACTTTCTCAAGAGGGTGGATGGTGGGAGTTGCCGGGAGCACACACATATAGCCGGAGATTAAGCCTGATTGGCTGGTGCTATCATTTGACCTTTGCTCTGTGATACAATATTCTCCGCTATCTGTGAATGCGCCCGGACAGGTCCAAGACATATTAATATAAGACAATAGGTGTAAACAATATATATATACGCACATATTGTCTAAAAGACCGGCTTGAAATTAGAGATATTGATCTAAAAAACATAATATGTTGATAAATAACAAGCCAAGTAAATATATAGCATAAAGTTAAAGGTAAGAAATACAACTAACATTCAATGTTTACAAATATAAAAGCTAAAAATAAGTATATGAATACACATATAGTAGATACTGGGGACATAAAATCTGGAATGCCTGGAAAACAATTTACAATTATAAAATTAGATAAATATAAATATAAAACAAAATAAAACCAAACAGGAGGAGGAAAAAAAAATTATTTAAAATTATTTAAAGCAAAAAGAATTTATTTTTTTTATAAATGATTATTTAGATGTATTAGGCATTTTTTTTTATTTTTTTTCTCCTCCTGTTTGTTTTTTTATATTTATTTTGTTTTATATTTATATTTATCTAATTTTATAATTGTAAATTGTTTTCCAGGCATTCCAGATTTTATGTCCCCAGTATCTACTATGGGGGGTAGTTATCAACGTGTCAACTTTCCTGCCTTCGCAGGCCCAATACGCCCGCCTAAGCTCGCCTCACATCGCCGCCGCGGACCTGAAAATATTGGCCTAAGTTATCAAATAAAGCTGTCAAAAAGCCGCGGGGCGATGAGCAGCGGACTGTGAGAGTTATCACTCATCCGATCTCGCTGCTCTTCGGCTGTTTAACAGCTTTCTTGCTAGCCTGTCACTAAGCACTCACACTAAACTACACTGTTCTACCCCCTATACCGGCACCCCCGGAGCCCCCCGCAACTAAATAAAGTTACTAACCCCTAAACCGCCGCTCCTAGACCCTGCCGCAACTCTGATAAATGTATTAACCCCTAAACCGCCGCTCCCGGACACCGCTGCCACCTACATTATACCTAGTAACCCCTATCCTGCCCCCCCATACCGTCGCCCTCTATAATAAAGTTATTAACCCCTATCCTGCTGATCCCGCACCTCGCCGCAAATAAATAAATAGTTTAACCCCTAAACCACCGCTCCCTGAACCCGCCGCAACCTATATTAAATTTATTAACCCCTATCCTGCCCCCCCTACACCGTAGCCACCTATAATAAATGTATTAACCCCTATCCTGCCTCCCCTACACCGTCGCCACTGTAATAAAATTATTAACCCCTAAACCTAAGTCTAACACTAACCCTAACACCCCCCTAACTTAAATATTAATTAAATAAATCTAAATAATATTTCTATTATTAACTAAGTTAATCCTATTTAAAACTAAATACTTACCTTTAAAATAAACCCTAATATAGCTACAATATAAATAATAATTATATTGTAGCTATCTTAGGATTTATTTTTATTTTACAGGTAACTTTCAATTTATTTTAACTAGGTACAATTTCTATTAAATAGTTATTAACTATTTAATAGCTTACCTAGCTAAAATAAAGAGAAATTTACCTGTAAAATAAAAACTTACCTAAGTTACAATTACACCTAACACTACACTATACTTTAATACATTATTCCTATTTAAAGTAAATACTTACCTGTAAAATAAACCCTAAGATAGCTACAATATAATTAATAATTACATTGTAGCTATCTTAGGATTTATATTTATTTTACAGGTAACTTTGTATTTATTTTAGCTAGTTAGAATAGTTATTAAATAGTTATTAACTATTTAATAACTAACTAGCTAAAAGAAATACAAAATTACCTGTAAAATAAATCCTAACCTAAGTTACAATTAAACCTAACACTACACTATCATTACATAAATTAAATAAATTAACTACAATTAAATACAATTACATAAACTAACTAAAGTGCAAAAAATAAAAAAATCTAAGTTACAAAAAATAAAAAAAATAAGTTACAAACATTTAAAAAAATATTACAACAATTTTAAGCTACTTACACCTAATCTAAGCCCCCTAATAAAATAACAAACCCCCCCAAAATAAAAAAATGCCCTACCCTATTCTACATTAAAAAAGTTCAAAGCTCTTTTACCTTACCAGCCCTTAAAAGGGCCTTTTTGTGGGGGCATGCACCAAAGAATTCAGCTCTTTTGCCTGTTAAAGAAAAATACAACCCCCCCAACATTAAAACCCACCACCCACATACCCCTAATCTAACCCAAACCCCCCTTAAAATAACCTAACACTAATCCCCTGAAGATCATCCTACCTTTAGTCGTCTTCACTCAGCCGAGCCACCGATGGAACTGAAGAGGACATCCGGAGCGGCAGAAATGATCATCCAAGGGGCGCTGAAGAAATCTTCCATCCGATGAAGTGATCCTCCAAGCGGCACTGAAGAAATCTTCCATCCGGGCAAGGTCATCTTCCAAGAGGCGCTGAAGAAGTCTTCTATCCGGGCGAGGTCATCTTTCAAGCCGGGCCTTGAATCTTCATCCCGCCGACGCGGAACATCCTTCTTTCCTGACGGACTACCGACGAATGAAGGCTCCTTTAAGGGACGTCATCCAAGATGGCGTCCCTTCAATTCCGATTGGCTGATAGGATTCTATCAGCCAATCGGAATTAAGGTAGGAAAAATCTGATCAGCCAATCGGATTGAACTTGAATCTGATTGGCGGATTCAATCAGCCAATCAGATTTTTCCTACCTTAATTCCGATTGGCTGATAGAATCCTATCAGCCAATCGGAATTGAAGGGACGCCATCTTGGATGACGTCCCTTAAAGGATCCTTCATTCGTCGGTAGTCCGTTGAGAAACAAGGATGTTCCGCGTCGGCGGGATGAAGATTCAATATCCGGCATGAAAGATGACCTCGCCTGGATAGAAGACTTCTTCAGCGCCTCTTGGAAGATGACCTCACCCGGATGGAAGATTTCTTCAGCGCCGCTTGGAGGATCACTTCATCGGATGGAAGATTTCTTCAGCGCCCCTTGGATGATCATTTCTGCCACTCCGGATGTCCTCTTCAGTTCCATCGGTGGCTCGGCTGAGTGAAAATGACTAAAGGTAGGATGATCTTCAGGGGATTAGTGTTAGGTTATTTTAAGGGGGGTTTGGGTTAAATTAGGGGTATGTGGGTGTCAGGCAAACAAAATTATCTAAAGAACAAAGAGAGTACTTTAGTTAAACCACAGCTGCTGAGATTAAAAATGAGTTTTGTAGCTCAGGAGTAACTGGTAAACACAAGTGCTACTTTTAAGCGAAGTGTGTCCCACAATAACTACTGAGCAATTTGATATATGGTTAATTTAAGCTAATAAACCCTGATACTGCCACATGTGAGTAATCACTGAAAATTGCAGCAAGGTCTTTAACTCAGAAACCAAAGTGCAGCAAAGAATAAAAAAGAACTGCAGTATGTAAAGAGGAACATAATCGTAGCGTGCTAATGAGGATAATGATGCCTGCAAGTGTACTGAAGTGGCACATAGATAATATGCAATAAAGAGAGCAAGATAAGCAAACTGTAAAACAATATTTAGAACCAAGCAATCAAGTTGATTTATGGAATGAGAGTATCCGGTTTTAAAGTCACTTAGAAACTGATTAGAATTATCACAGTAGGTGGAGGTACCTGTAGAGAAGCCGGGTGGCTGTAATATTAGGTTCAGAGGTTCTTGAAGTCCGGTTTGCGGTTATCCGTGAAATGGGGAGCTGATGTGTAGCCGGTCGGTCCGTTTGGTTGGCGTGTGACGTCACCGCGTAGGAATCCAATAGATCCGGCCGGAATGATGTTAACTGTAGCAGCTCCTAGCAGCTTAGCGTAACAGGCACACAGGCTTAACAGGATTGCAGAGTAAGCTTAGGAGTGAGTAACAATTTCAATACCAAGCAATGATCTAAAGGGCTGATGGTCTTTTATAGGGAACAGGAAGTGAATGTAAAGTTGTCTTAAAGGTACAGTGGTTAGATGGCACTAAAGAAAAGAGAGTCCTGCGCACAATCCTGACAGAATCCCCCCTTCAAGGAGCAACTCCGGGGCTCAAGGACTGGGACGGTCAGGGTTCCGTCGATGGAACAGGTTAACCAGTCTAGGAGCGGAGATGTTACCTGCAGGCTCCCAAGAATCATCATCTGATGTATAACCCTTCCATCGAATCAGATATTGGAGATTACCACGATGAAGTCTTGAGTCAAGGATGGAATGTACCTCATACTCCGTGTTAGGGTCCACTACTACGTCTGGGATGAAATCAACGGAGGCAGAGTTCCTGAGAGCTCTATAGGGTTTTAAGAGAGAGACATGGAAGGTAGGATGTACCTTCATAGACTCAGGTAATTTAAGACGAACAGCATTAGGATTGATGACGTGTGTCACAGGATAAGGTCCGATGAATAGTGGAGTAAATTTCCGACAAGGAGTATTCAACTTTAGGTTTCTGGTAGACAACCAGACTAAGTCGCCAATTGAGTAAGGTGGAGAAGGCAACCTTTTCCTGTCGTAATAATATTTCTGAGATCTTTTCGCATCCTTGATTGCTGCTTTAACAGTTGTGAAATTGGAGGCAATAAGATTTGAGAGATCAGAAATGTTAGGCGAATTACTTTGGTTGTCTGGAAGTATCTGAAATCTGGGATGGAAACCGTAGTTCACGTAGAATGGAGTTTGTTTGGTGCTAGAGTGAATAGTGTTATTAAAGCAGAATTCTGCGTAAGAAAGATGGTCAGACCAATGAAGTGGTTGTGAGGAGCAATAAGTTCTGAGGAATTGCTCAAGCCATTGGTTTGACCTTTCTGTCTGGCCGTTGGTCTGAGGATGATAAGCAGTGCTGAGGCGTTTGTCGATGGAGAAGGCCTTGCAGAATTCACTCCAGAGTTTGCTAGTGAATTGGGATCCTCGGTCAGTAAGCATGGTGTTTGGGAGACCATGATGTTTAAAGACGTGAGAGATGAGTAGTTGAATGGTTTCGGAGGCAGAAGGGAGTTTATGGTACGGAATGAAATGTGACATCTTGCTAAAAAGATCAACTACAACAAGAATGGTTGTATTGTTTTTTGATTTTGGGAGATCTACGATAAAATCTAGAGCTATCTCTAGCCAAGGTCTACTGGGAGTAGGTAGCGGAGTCAAAAGTCCATAAGGTGGATGTTTAGCTTTTTTGGAGATAGTACAATCTGCACAGGTGAGGACATATTTTTTAACATCCTGACTGATTCCTGGCCACCAGTAAGTACGTGTGACAAGTTCCTGTGTTTTCTTAATACCTGGGTGTCCTGCGAATAAGGAATCATGTGAGGATTGGAGTACAATCTGTCTGAGAGTAGGGGGAATGTACAATTTGTCCCGAAAGTAGAAGAAGCCGTCAGGTTTTTTCTGTAACTGGGAAATTGGTTTTAATGTATCCATTGTTTGTTCACGGGAGAGATGAGAGTTAGTATCAATAATAAAAGATACAAAGTTCTCGAGAGGAATAACAGTGTTTCTGGGAGCCTCAGATCGGATGTGCATTGGTAATCTTGATAAGGCATCAGCCTTATGGTTTTTGTTTGCTGGTCGGTAGACAATCTGGTAGTTAAACCTAGAGAAGAAAAGGTTCCAGCGTACCTGTCTCGCTGAGAGTGTTCTGGTGGTTTTCAGGTATTGTAGGTTCCTATGATCCGTGTATATGACTGTGGGGAACGAGGTGCCTTCCAGTAGGTGATGCCAATGCTCCAACGACATCTTAATGGCGAGAAGCTCCTTATCTCCAATCGGGTAGTTTTGTTCTGAATTGGATAGACTGCGAGAGAAGAAGGCTACAGGGTGTAGAGGTTGATTGATGCCTGTTCGTTGGGAGAGAACTGCTCCTACGGCTATGTCCGAAGCATCCACCTCTAATACATAAGGCAAGTCAGGATTAGGAAACCTCAAAATCGGTGCAGTTGTAAACCGACGTTTAAGCATATCAAAAACCTTTTGTTTGTCATCATTCCATATAAAGGGTGTGTTATTTTTTGTTAATGAAGTTAAAGGTTTTGATATGTTTGAGAAGTTCTTTATAAATTTGCGGTAAAAATTCGCAAAACCGAGGAACCTTTGCACATCTTTTTTGTTTTTGGGAGGAGGCCAATCAAGAATGGCCTGAATCTTAGATTCCTCCATGTGGATTCCAGTGGATGTTATTACATAACCTAAGAAGTTTATGCTTTGTGTATTAAAGATGCATTTCTCAGGTTTAGCATAGAGGAAGTTACTTCTCAATCTAGATAGTACCTGTCTAACGTGTAGAATGTGTTCAGATAGAGTTTTTGAATAAATCAAGATGTCATCCAGATAAATGACAAGGAAAACATCTAGGAAATCTCTGAAAAGATCATTGATTAAATGCTGAAACGTGGCCGGGGCATTACATAGCCCGAATGGCATCACGGTATATTCGTACAGGCCGTAGCGTGTACGAAAAGCCGTGAGCCACTCATCTCCACTTCTTACACGAATTAGGTTATAAGCTCCCCTTAAATCTAATTTGGTGAAATATTTAGCCCCTTCTAATCTTTCGATCAGTTCGGGGATTAGAGGTAAGGGGTACCGATTTTTTATTGTTACTTTATTTAGCTGTCTGTAGTCTACTATAGGGCGTAGAGAACCGTCTTTGTTTTTAACAAAAAATATGCCAGCTCCCGCTGGTGAAGTGGAGGGCCGAATGAATCCCTTTCTCAAATTTTCCTCAAGATAAGCTTTTAGATGAGTAAGTTCGGGATTGGAAAGGGGGAATATATGCCCATAGGGTATCTCAGCTCCTGGTACTAACTCAATAGGGCAGTCATATTTCCTGTGGGGAGGTAAATTCTCTGATTCAGTTTTGCTGAATACATCAGCAAAATCCCTATACTGTTCAGGTAGTTGTATATCAGACTGTATAGGAGAAGCGAGCATGATGTTCATTGGAAAACATGTAGTATTGCAATAGTTGGAGTTAAAAGTGACAGCCATGTTTGACCAATTAATATGTGGGTTATGTAGAGATAACCAGTTTAGGCCCAAAATGACTGGAGATACAGGTGAGGCTATGACATCGAATGATAAGTACTCCCTATGATGTTCAGGGGTTACCACCAACAGTGGTATTGTTTGATATTCTACTAACCCTGAAGATATGGGCCTTCCATCTATACCCCTCAATAAAACAGGACATTTCTTGTGCATAAGTGGAATTTTATTAACAAGTGTATAGTCCTTATCTATGTAAGAGGCTGTAGCTCCCGAATCAATTATTGCGGGTACGTTGAGGCGATGATGATCCCACTGAAAAGAAATTGAGAGTTTACAGTAGAACGTTTTTGTATCATAGGTACTGCAACACACAGTAGAATTACTTGACTCACCCTTAATTTTCTGCAGGGCTGGACAGTCCTTAACAGAGTGTTCATCTGATGCACAATAGAGACACAGGTTATTCTCTCTTCGTCTGATCTTTTCTTGGGGGCTTAGAGGGCCTTTGAGGAATCCAATCTCCATTGGTTCAATGTTTGATTTGTTAGAGGAAGTTGTTGGAGTACTACTAGTAGTTTTCTTTGTGTAAGTTTCAGGGTATGCTCTTTCATGTTGTCTTTCCCTTAACCTTCTATCAATAGTAATACTGAGCTTAATTAACTCCTCTAAAGTGGGAGGAATCTCCGTGCGGGACAACTCATCTTTAACGGCGTCTGAAAGACCCAGACGGAACTGATTCCTCAAAGATAAATTGTTCCACTCGGAATCTTTCGCCCACCTCTTGAAATCTGTGATGTAGTCTTCGACTACCCTTTTCTTTTGTTTCAAAGCCCTGAGTGCGGTCTCTGCAGTTTGCTGTTTGAAGGGGTCCTCATACAGTTGACCCATAGCTAGGAGGAATTGATCCAATGAGTTGAGTATAGTCTCATTGGTCTCAAAAAAACTATTAGCCCAGCTACGTGGTTCCCCTCTAAGGAAAGAAATGATAGTTAAAACTCTAATCCTATCATTAGGGTATGACTGAGGTTTTAATGTAAACAGCAGGAGACATGCGTTCTTAAAATCTCTATAGTGTGCCCTGTCTCCATAGAATTTTTCTGGCAGGCAAACCTGTGGCTCAGGTGTATGTATTTTAGTTTCAAGATAATCCTTAATATAGGCTTTAAGTGCAACATTCTCAGCCTTTAGGGTATTAAGGCCATCAGCCAGTAAATCTACTTTTTGATTTAATGTTTGAATTTGTGTAGTCATCTCAGCTGGGTCCATATTAGGATGGGCTTGGTATTCTGTCAGGCAAACAAAATTATCTAAAGAACAAAGAGAGTACTTTAGTTAAACCACAGCTGCTGAGATTAAAAATGAGTTTTGTAGCTCAGGAGTAACTGGTAAACACAAGTGCTACTTTTAAGCGAAGTGTGTCCCACAATAACTACTGAGCAATTTGATATATGGTTAATTTAAGCTAATAAACCCTGATACTGCCACATGTGAGTAATCACTGAAAATTGCAGCAAGGTCTTTAACTCAGAAACCAAAGTGCAGCAAAGAATAAAAAAGAACTGCAGTATGTAAAGAGGAACATAATCGTAGCGTGCTAATGAGGATAATGATGCCTGCAAGTGTACTGAAGTGGCACATAGATAATATGCAATAAAGAGAGCAAGATAAGCAAACTGTAAAACAATATTTAGAACCAAGCAATCAAGTTGATTTATGGAATGAGAGTATCCGGTTTTAAAGTCACTTAGAAACTGATTAGAATTATCACAGTAGGTGGAGGTACCTGTAGAGAAGCTGGGTGGCTGTAATATTAGGTTCAGAGGTTCTTGAAGTCCGGTTTGCGGTTATCCGTGAAATGGGGAGCTGATGTGTAGCCGGTCGGTCCGTTTGGTTGGCGTGTGACGTCACCGCGTAGGAATCCAATAGATCCGGCCGGAATGATGTTAACTGTAGCAGCTCCTAGCAGCTTAGCGTAACAGGCACACAGGCTTAACAGGATTGCAGAGTAAGCTTAGGAGTGAGTAACAATTTCAATACCAAGCAATGATCTAAAGGGCTGATGGTCTTTTATAGGGAACAGGAAGTGAATGTAAAGTTGTCTTAAAGGTACAGTGGTTAGATGGCACTAAAGAAAAGAGAGTCCTGCGCACAATCCTGACAGTGGGTGGTGGGTTTTAATGTTGGGGGGGGGTTGTATTTTTCTTTTACAGGCAAAAGCGCTGAATTCTTTGGGGCATGCCCCCACAAAAGGGGGGGGTTTGTTATTTTATTAGGGGGCTTAGATTAGGTGTAAGTAGCTTAAAATTGTTGTAATATTTTTTTAAATGTTTGTAACTTATTTTTTTATTTTTTGTAACTTAGCTTTTTTTGTTTATGTAATTGTATTTAATTGTAGTTATTTGTAGTTAATTTATTTAATTAATGTAATGATAGTGTAGTGTTAGGTTTAATTGTAACTTAGGTTAGGATTTATTTTACATGTAATTTTGTATTTCTTTTAGCTAGGTAGTTATTAAATAGTTAATAACTATTTAATAACTATTCTAACTAGCTAAAATAAATACAAAGTTACCTGTAAAATAAATATAAATCCTAAGATAGCTACAATGTAATTATTAATTATATTGTAGCTATCTTAGGGTTTATTTTACAGGTAAGTATTTATTTTAAATAGGAATAATTTATTAAAGTATAGTGTAGTGTTAGGTGTAAATGTAACTTAGGTTAGTTTTTATTTTACAGGTAAATTTCTCTTTATTTTAGCTAGGTAAGCTATTAAATAGTTAATAACTATTTAATAGCTATTGTACCTAGTTAAAATAAATTGAAATTTGCCTGTAAAATAAAAATAAATCCTAAGATAGCTACAATATAATTATTATTTATATTGTAGCTATATTAGGGTTTATTTTAAAGGTAAGTATTTAGTTTTAAATAGGATTAATTTAGTTAATAAGAGAAATATTATTTAGATTTATTTAATTAATATTTAAGTTAGGGGGTGTTAGGGTTAGTGTTAGACTTAGGTTTAGGGGTTAATAATTTTATTACAGTGGCGGCGGCGTAGTGGGGGGCAGGATAGGGGTTAATAAATTTATTATAGGTGGCGACGGTGTAGGGGGGGCAGGATAGGGGTTAATACATTTATTATAGAGGGCGGCTGTATGGGGGGGGCAGGATAGGGGTTGCTAGGTATAATGTAGGTGGCGGTGGGCTCAGGGAGTGGCGGTTTAGGGGTTAATATGTATAGAGTAGCTTGTGGTGGGCTCCGGGAGCGGCGGTTTAGGGGTTAACATATTTATTATAGTGTTGGTGGGCTCTGCGAGCGGCGGTTTAGGGGTTAATATGTATAGAGTAGCTTGCGGTGGGCTCTGGGAGCGGCAGTTTAGGGGGTAATAACTTTATTTAGTTGCGGCGGTGTAGGGGGGGCATATTAGGGGTGTTTAGACTCGGGGTACATGTTAGGGTGTTAGGTGCAGACATCTCCCATAGGAATCAATGGGATGTCTGGCAGCAGCGAACTTGTACTTTCGCTATGGTCAGACTCCCATTGATTCCTATGGGATCCGCCGCCTCCAGGGTGGCGGTTTGAAAACCAGGTACGCTGGGCCGGAAAATTGCCGAGCGTACCTGCTAGTTTTTTGATAACTAGCAAAAGTAGTCAGATTGTGCCGTACTTGTGTGCAGAAAAGAATCGATCTGTGTCGGACTGAGTCCGGCGGATCAAAGTTTACGTCACAAAATTCTACTTTTGCCGGTCTGTAGCCTTTGATAACTAAGGCGAATCAGCCTCGCCACAAATACGCTGCGGAATTCCAGTGTATTTGAGGTTGACGGCTTGATAACTACCCCCCTATATGTGTATTCATATACTTATTTTTAGCTTTTATATTTGTAAACATTGAATGTTTGTTGTATTTCTTACCTTTTACTTTATGCTATATATTTACTTGGCTTGTTATTTATCAACATATTATGTTTTTTAGATCAATATCTCTAATTTCAAGCCGGTCTTTTAGACAATATGTGCGTATATATATAGTTTACACCTATTGTCTTATATTAATATGACTTGGACCTGTCCGGGCGCATTCACAGATAGCGGAGAATATTGTATCACAGAGCAAAGGTCAAATGACAGCACCAGCCAATCAGGCCTAATCTCCGGCTATATGTGTGTGCTCCCGGAAACTCCCACCATCCACCCTCTTGAGAAAGTCCTAACGTTATAGGAAGAAACGCGTTGAGGTCATCAACACTCTGACGTCACGTACGCACACGAACTGTCCCATCCTGACAGGAGAGCCCACGAGAGACTTCGGCGCCTACCTCGTTTGAGGCCGTTAACATCTATCTCCCAGTCCGGCTTGGTAATATGCTCATGGCACGGCTCAGAGCAGTTGTACATGTTTTTTCTTTTGAATGCCTGATCATCACTATTATCTTGTAAGTGTGTTTTTAGCAAGCGCTAACATTGTCAAAATAAACTGTTACTCTTAGATGGGATGCGCTGTCTTTGTTTTTTTCAGTTCTATCTACTTGGGTCTCTCTGACACGGAGGTTTCCTTGTAAAAACATCTGCTCCTGCTTCCCATACTCCAGGCAAGATACGATATGAGAGAAAGTGGCATAAGATTCTAAAGGCATATGGTTATAATCTATTGACTTCTTCATTACCTATGGACCAAAACGATAATCTGGAGACAATCAACTGACACGGTACTGTGCCATCTTCATTGTGAACATTTCATACTATATCATTTCATGGCTCATTTTACCATTCTCTGAACCATCAGCTACATTTGCATTTCATTTGACCTAGACTGTCATTTTATGCTTTGACTTGGGAAGCGCTGAATATTCTTTGTTTGTTTGCTCATTATCACCTGAACAACAAGTGATTTTTCTCAGACAGACTTTTAGAACAATCTCAGTATAAAAATGAAAGGAAACATTGTGAATGATGTATTTTGTTGGTTTTGTATGAGAAATGAAATATGTCTTAGAGGAAGAAGATCTGGGTCTTATAAAACATCTCAGACAAGGGTTGAATCATTTTCTAGAACAGACTGTATTAGCAAAACTTGCATTTATAAACAATAGTACATTCATTGAAATCAAAATCTAAATCTAAAAAAAAAAAAAAGTACATTTTAAAATGTATTACAGTTTGAAAAAAAAAAACAAGAGATGTACCTTTCAAGAGAAAAAAAAAGGTTCATATGTCTTATCTGAGCATACAGCATGCTATCCCATTTCATCAGTAAACTGGTGGTACTTAGGGCCTAACTGTTAGGCTGTCATTCCCTAATAAACTGATGGCATTTGCTAGGCTGTTTGGTGAAAATTGCAAAAATGATTTAAACAGTGGTCCAGGGATTGTCTCCATTTGCCCAGTGTGGCAACAGAATCTGTCTATGGCCTGAGGTGAAGTGAAACATCTATAGGCTAGTTATGAAGATCTGCTAAGACACATCCACTCTTTGTGAACTCTCTCTCCTCACACACACTTTCATAATTTTGCCGCCTTTTGCTCTAATTTACTCTAAGGCATTTATCATTGCACCAGTAGTTCTTGTGAACCACTGGTGTAATACCGCCCCCTGCAGATTCGGCCACTAGCAGGGGGTGTCAATCAACCAAATCGTATTCAATCAAGTTGATTTCTGTCCGCCGCCGCCTCAAAGCAGGCAGACAGGTTATGCCCCGGAAACTTGCAGGGGGCATAAATATTCCCCTAAGTGTGTGTTCTCCTATTTGAAAAAAATAGAAGTACACACTGCAGACTTCACAAACTTAAAGGGACATGAAGCCCAAAATTTTTCTTTCAGGATTCAGAAAGCGCACACAATTTTAAACAACCTTCTAATTTACTTTAAATGTAAGGAGTAATAATGCACTACATGAAGCCAGCTGAGCAGATCAGGTGAACCATTAACAAGATGCATATATGTGCTGCCACCAATCAGCAGCTATCTCCCACTACTGCACTGCTGCTTCTGAGCATACCTAGGTATTCTTTTCTATAAAGGATAACAAGAATACAAAGCAAATTCGAAAATAGAACACAATTGGAAATTGAATGCTGTAATCTAAATCATGAAAGAAAATGTTTGACTTTACTGTCCCTTTAACTCTGCTAGATATATGTCCCTAGCTGGCCTTAGCAAAGGTGATAACATACTTCAAAACAATGTACTTTTTGTTAACAAAATGATAATGTCAAGCCTTGTCTACTCCAGTAACAAGTCCCAATTGGCTCCACTAAATAAGGAAAATAGTGAGGGGACGTTTTGGCCAATGAAAAACAATTCCAATAAACAAATTGCTTTTCACACAGTTGATATGTTAATGTATTGCAAGACATCACAAATACATTAATTGCCAGTTATTTTATCCACCTTTAGGATTGGAATATCTTTTCCTTTGATGATAATCTCTAGCATGAATGCAAGATTCCGTAGGCACAATGTGTTCAATATAAAACATTATGGCCTAGATTTAGAGTTTTGTCGGTAACGACCCGCGTAGCTAATGCTGGCTTTTTTCTGGCCGCACCTTTTAAATACCTCTGGTATTGAGAGTTCACAGAATGGCTGCGTTAGGCTCCAAAAAGGGAGTGTAGAGCATAATTTAACGCCACTGCAACTCTCGATACCAGAGTTGCTTACGGACGCGGCCAGCTTCAAAAACGTGCTTGTGCACGATTCCCCCATAGAAAACAATGGGGCTGTTTGAGCTGAAAAAAAAACCTAACACCTGCAAAAAAGCCGCATTCAGCTCCTTACGCAGCCCCATTGTTGTCTATGGGGAAACACTTCCTACGTCTGCACCTAACACCCTAACATGTACCCCGAGTCTAAACACCCCTAACCTTACACTTATTAACCCCTATTCTGCCGCCCCCGCTATCCCTGACCCCTGCATATTATTTTTAACCCCTAATCTGCCGCTCCATAAACCGCCGCTACTTACATTATCCCTATGTACCCCTAATCTGCTGCCCCTAACACCGCCGACCCCTATATTATATTTATTAACCCCTAATCTGCCCCCCACAACGTCGCCTCCACCTGCCTACACTTATTAACCCCTAATCTGCCGAGCGGACCGCACCGCTATTATAATAAAGTTATTAACCTCTAGTCCGCCTCACTAACCCTATAATAAATAGTATTAACCCCTAATCTGCCCTCCCTAACATCACCGACACCTAACTTCAAACATTAACCCCTAATCTGCCGACTGGAGCTCACCGCTATTCTAATAAATGTATTAACCCCTAAAGCTAAGTCTAACCCTAACACTAACACCCCCCTAAATTAAATATAATTTAAATCTAACGAAATTAATTAACTCTTATTAAATAAATGATTCCTATTTAAAGCTAAATACTTACCTGTAAAATAAATCCTAATATAGCTACAATATAAATTATATTTATATTATAGCTATTTTAGGATTAATATTTATTTTACAGGTAACTTTGTATTTATTTTAACCAGGTACAATAGCTAAAATAGTTCAAATAATTACAAAATTACCTGTAAAATAAATCCTAACCTAAGTTACAATTAAACCTAACACCACACTATCAATAAATTAATTAAATAAAATACCTACAATTACCTACAATTAAACCTAACACTACACTATCAATAAATTAATTAAATACAATATCTACAAATAAATACAATGAAATAAACTAACTAAAGTACAAAAAATAAAAAAGAACTAAGTTACAAAAAATAAAAAAATATTTACAAACATCAGAAAAATATTACAACAATTTTAAACTAATTACACCTACTCTGAGCCCCCTAATAAAATAACAAAGACCCCCAAAATAAAAAAATGCCCTACCCTATTCTAAATTACTAAAGTTCAAAGCTCTTTTACCTTACCAGCCCTGAACAGGGCCCTTTGCGGGGCATGCCCCAAAGAATTCAGCTCTTTTGCCTGTAAAAAAAAACACATACAATACCCCCCCCCAACATTACAACCCACCACCCACATACCCCTAATCTAACCCAAACCCCCCTTAAATAAACCTAACACTAAGCCCCTGAAGATCTTCCTACCTTATCTTCACCATACCAGGTTCACCGATCGATCCAGAAGAGCTCCTCCGATGTCTTGATCCAAGCCCAAGCGGGGGGCTGAAGATGTCCATGATCCGGCTGAAGTCTTCATCCAAGCGGGAGCTGAAGAGGTCCATGATCCGGCTGAAGTCTTCTATCAACGGCATCTTCAATCTTCTTTCTTCCGGATCCATCTTGCAGACCTCCGACGCGGAACATCCTGCTGGGCCGACGGACTACCGACGAATGAAGGCTCCTTTAAGGGATGTCATCCAAGATGGCGTCCCTCGAATTCCGATTGGCTGATAGGATTCTATCAGCCAATCAGAATTAAGGTAGGAAAATTCTGATTGGCTGATGGAATCAGCCAATCAGAATCAAGGTCAATCCGATTGGCTGATCCGATAAGCCAATCAGATTGAGCTCGCATTCTATTGGCTGTTCTATTTTTACTTTTTGTAACGTAGTTCTTTTTTATTTTTTGTACTTTAGTTAGTTTATTTCATTGTAGTTATTTGTAGATATTGGGGTCGATCCGATATAAAGCGTCGCCCGCAAAAGCCGGCGACGCCAATAATTGCGCGGATTTGGTATCCTATATACGGCGTAAGCTAGAAGTTACGCGCGTATATTTCTGCCGTCGCCCGCAGTTTTTTGGGCCATAGGCAGGTATACCAAACCCGCGCAGATTGGTATCCAATATGCAGCGTAAGGACTTACGTGGCGAAAATGGAGAAAACTTACTCCATTTTCACCTCGCCACAAAAAGCAGCCGTAAGAAGCCTTACGCTGACTATTGGAGCCCCGTAACTCCCTAAACTAGCTGCTAAAATAAACCTAACACCTAACGCATGCGCAATGTCTATCTCCCTGTCAACCGCGATCTTCTAAAATAAACCTAACACCTAACGCATGCGCAATGTCTATCTCCCTGTCAACCGCGATCCCCCCCCCCAAATCCCTAATAAAGTTATTACCCCCTAAACCGCCGCTCCCGGACCCCGCCGCCATCTACATAAACTAACCCCCTACTGTGAGCCTCTAAAACCGCCGCCATCTACCTTATCTATCCCCTAATCTGACCCCTTACACCGCCGCCACCTATATAAAAATTATTAACCCCTAATCTAATCCCCCTATACCGCCGCCAGCTATATTAATATTATTAACCCCTAATGTAAGCCCCTTACACCGCCGCCATCTCTATTAAAATGATTAACCCCTAATTTAATCTACCTACCCCGCCGCCAGCTATATTATCTATATTAACCCTAAGTATATTATAGTTAATATAGTTATTACATTATATATATTAACTATATTAACCCTAATTATATTAGGGTTAATATAGTTACTATAGTATTTATATTAACTATATTAACTCTATCTAACACTAACACCCCTAACTATATTTATATTAAATTAATCTAATTAATTTATAAACTAAAATATTCCTATTTAAATCTAAATACTTACCTATAAAATAATCCCTAAGATAGCTACAATATAATTAATAATTACATTGTAGCTATGTTAGGGTTAATATTTATTTTACAGGTAAATTGTTAATTATTTTAACTAGGTATAATAGATATTAAATAGTTATTAACTATTTAATATCTACCTAGTTAAAATAATTACCCAATTACCTGTAAAATAAATCCTAACCTAAGTTATAAATACACCTACACTATCAATAAATTAAATAAAGTACAAACATCTATCTAAAAATACAATTAAATTAACTAAACTAAATTACAAAAAAAACAAAACACTAAATTACAAAAAATAAAAAAAAGATTACAAGATTTTTAAGCTAATTACACCTATTCTAAGCCCCCTAATAAAATAATAAACCCCCAAAATAAAAACAATTCCCTGCCCTATTCTAAATTAAACATATTTCAAAGCTCTTTACCTTACCAGCCCTTAAAAGGGCCTTTTGTGGGGCATGCCCCAAAGAATTCAGCTCTTTTGCATTCAACAAATACAATCCCCCCCCCCCCATTACAACCCACCACCCACATACCCCTATTCTAAACCCACCCAAACCCCCCTTAAAAAAGCCTAACACTACCCCCCTGAAGATCTCCCTACCTTGTCTTCACCACACCGGGCCGAACTCCTGATCCGATCCGGGCGATGTCGTCCTCCAAGCGGCAAAGAAGAATTCTTCCTCCGGCGATGTCATCCTCCAAGCGGCAAAGAAGAATTCTTCCTCCGGCGACGTCTTCCTCCAAGCGGCAGAAAAGTCTTCATTCTTCCGGCGGCATCTTCAATCTTCTTTCTTCGCTCCGCCGCCGCGGAGCATCCATCCCGGCCGACTGCTAAACTTGGAATGAGGTACCTTTAAATGACGTCATCCAAGATGGCGTCCGCCGAATTCCGATTGGCTGATAGGATTCTATCAGCCAATCGGAATTAAGTTAAAAAAATCTGATTGGCTGATTGAATCAGCCAATCAGATTCAAGTTCAATCCGATTGGCTGATCTAATCAGCCAATCAGATTGAGCTCGCATTCTATTGGCTGATCGGAACAGCCAATAGAATGCGAGCTCAATCTGATTGGCTGATTGGATCAGCCAATCGGATTGAACTTGAATCTGATTGGCTGATTCAATCAGCCAATCAGATTTTTTTAACTTAATTCCGATTGGCTGATAGAATCCTATCAGCCAATCGGAATTCGGCGGACGCCATCTTGGATGACGTCATTTAAAGGTACCTCATTCCAAGTTTAGCAGTCGGCCGGGATGGATGCTCCGCGGCGGCGGAGCGAAGAAAGAAGATTGAAGATGCCGCCGGAAGAATGAAGACTTTGCTGCCGCTTGGAGGAAGACGTCGCCGGAGGAAGAATTCTTCTTTGCCGCTTGGAGGATGACATCGCCGGAGGAAGAATTCTTCTTTGCCGCTTGGAGGACGACATCGCCCGGATCGGATCAGGAGTTCGGCCCGGTGTGGTGAAGACAAGGTAGGGAGATCTTCAGGGGGGTAGTGTTAGGCTTTTTTAAGGGGGGTTTGGGTGGGTTTAGAATAGGGGTATGTGGGTGGTGGGTTGTAATGGGGGGGGGGGGGGATTGTATTTGTTGAATGCAAAAGAGCTGAATTCTTTGGGGCATGCCCCACAAAAGGCCCTTTTAAGGGCTGGTAAGGTAAAGAGCTTTGAAATATGTTTAATTTAGAATAGGGCAGGGAATTGTTTTTATTTTGGGGGTTTATTATTTTATTAGGGGGCTTAGAATAGGTGTAATTAGCTTAAAAATCTTGTAATCTTTTTTTTATTTTTTGTAATTTAGTGTTTGTTTTTTTTTGTAATTTAGTTTAGTTAATTTAATTGTATTTTTAGATAGATGTTTGTACTTTATTTAATTTATTGATAGTGTAGGTGTATTTATAACTTAGGTTAGGATTTATTTTACAGGTAATTGGGTAATTATTTTAACTAGGTAGATATTAAATAGTTAATAACTATTTAATATCTATTATACCTAGTTAAAATAATTAACAATTTACCTGTAAAATAAATATTAACCCTAACATAGCTACAATGTAATTATTAATTATATTGTAGCTATCTTAGGGATTATTTTATAGGTAAGTATTTAGATTTAAATAGGAATATTTTAGTTTATAAATTAATTAGATTAATTTAATATAAATATAGTTAGGGTGTTAGTGTTAGATATAGTTAATATAAATACTATAGTAACTATATTAACCCTAATATAATTAGGGTTAATATAGTTAATATATATAATGTAATAACTATATTAACTATAATATACTTAGGGTTAATATAGATAATATAGCTGGCGGCGGGGTAGGTAGATTAAATTAGGGGTTAATCATTTTAATAGAGATGGCGGCGGTGTAAGGGGCTTACATTAGGGGTTAATAATTTTAATATATTTAGGGGGTTATAGATATAATATAGATGGCGGCGGGGTACGGGAGCGACGGTTTAGGGGTTAATAACTTTATTAGGTTGCGGCGGGGTACGGGAGCGGCGGTTTAGGGGTTAATAGCTTTTTTATTGTTAGGCTAGTGAGGGGGGATAGCGGATAGAGGGTTAGACGTGTCGGGCTATGTTAGGGAGGCGTGTTAGACAGTGCGGTCTATGTTAGGGAGGCGTGTTAGACAGTGCGGGTGTTTTAAACTTTAGTCAGGTTTTATAGGCGCCGGCAGATTCTAACGTGGCGCAAGTCACTGGCGACGCCAGAAATTTGTACTTACGCAGATTTCTGGACATCGCTGGTTTGTGAGACTTACGGCACGTTAGCATCTGACGGCGACCTATATGGGATGGCTCGAGTTGCGAGCTGAAACTGCGGGCGACGCCGGTTCCCTCGCTTGCGCCGCAAACTGCGATCGATATCGGATCGCGCCCCTAGTATTTAATTAATTTATTGATAGTGTAGTGTTAGGTTTAATTGTAACTTAGCTTAGGATTTATTTTACAGGTAATTTTGTAATTATTTTAACTATTTTAGCTATTAAATAGTTCTTAACTATTTAATAGCTATTGTACCTGGTTAAAATAAATACAAAGTTACCTGTAAAATAAATATAAATCCTAAAATAGCTATAATATAAATATAATTTATATTGTAGCTATATTAGGATTTATTTTACAGGTAAGTATTTAGCTTTAAATAGGAATAATTTATTTAATAAGAGTTAATTAATTTCGTTAAATTTAAATTATATTTAATTTAGGGGGGTGTTAGTGTTAAGGTTAGACTTAGCTTTAGGGGTTAATACATTTATTAGAATAGCGGTGAGCTCCAGTCGGCAGATTAGGGGTTAATGTTTGAAGTTAGGTGTCGGCGATGTTAGGGAGGGCAGATTAGGGGTTAATACTATTTATTATAGGGTTAGTGAGGCGGATTAGGGGTTAATAACTTTATTATAATAGCGGTGCGGTCCGCTCGGCAGATTAGGGGTTAATAAGTGTAGGCAGGCGGAGGCAACGTTGTGGGGGGCAGATTAGGGGTTAATAAATATAATATAGGGGTCGGCGGTGTTAGGGGCAGCAGATTAGGGGTACATAAGGATAACGTAAGTAGCGGTGCTTTGCGGTCGGCAGATTAGGGGTTAATTATTGTAGGTAGCTGGCGGCGACGTTGTGGGGGGCAGGTTAGGGGTTAATAAATATAATATAGGAGTCGGCGGTGTTAGGGGCAGCAGATTAGGGGTACATAAGTATAACGTAGGTGGCGGTCGGCAGATTAGGGGTTAAAAATTTTTAATCGAGTGGCGGCGATGTGGGGGGACCTCGGTTTAGGGGTACATAGGTAGTTTATGGGTGTTAGTGTACTTTAGAGCACAGTAGTTAAGAGCTAGTTATGAACCGGCGTTAGCCCAGAAAGCTCTTAACTACTGACTTTTTTCTGCGGCTGGAGTTTTGTCGTTAGATTTCTAACGCTCACTTCAGACACTACTCTAAATACCGGAGTTAGAAAGATCCCATTGAAAAGATTGGATACGCAATTGACGTAAGGGGATCTGCGGTATGGAAAAGTCGAGTCTCAAAAGTGAGCGTTAGACCCTTTCCTGACTGACTCCAAATACCGGCGGTAGCCTAAAACCAGCGTTAGGAGCCTCTAACGCTGGTTTTCACGGCTACCGCCAAACTCTAAATCTAGGCCTTAGGGTGGCCATAATAAATTTTATTCTAAAGTGCTAACTTTCACTGGGGTATATTCCAATCCATTAGAAGAGCTGTGCAAATATCTTGAATGGCTATTTCACAGAATTCAAATTTGAGACCATAAATATTAATTTGATAACCATTAGAAGCCATAGTTATCCTGTTCTTTTATAGACGCTTTTTACCATAGTAACTTCACTAATATTTTTCACTGTTTGGATTGCCAAACAAAAAAAACTCAAAAACTAAAGAAAACTAAAATTGTAGCTCAAATCACACATTAAAACTGTGAAACTAAATGAAACAAAACTAAAATACTATCATCAGAATGTTAAATTGTGATTGTATACCAAGGAATGAATACTATCTATTACGTGAAAAATGTATTCAAACACATTAGACATGTCATCATACTTCATCAATATAGAATCAATATTGTTTGGCTTAGTTTTTTTTATGCATTTGTTGCAAATGTTTTACTTCCTTGAAGACCTGTGAAAATCCCTGCTTAAACTCAAGTGAAACGCCTATAAAACAAATACAAATTTTCATGTTATATATGCAACATAACATCATGTGGTTACCAATATTTTGACAAATATCCAAAATACATATTGGGAATCAGAATACTGAGGTTTGTATTCATATCAAAACTTTTACAATCAATCAGTGAAACTACCAAATCAATATTGAATCAATATTGTCTTTATTTTGCATTGATTGAATATATTTTACTTCCTTGAAGGCTTCCGAAGATTCCAGCTGTCTCCCAAAAGAAAATGCTTGCATATGAATTTTTTTGTGATTCTAATGACAGCTATTCAAATGAACTAAACGACCTTAAAAAAATACACAAGTTGAATCATTAGTTAGCTAACAAATCAGTTTAAAAAATCACCTTAGTTATGTTACAATATTTTCAGAGTTTCTTTTCTTTTTCGGTCAAGAGTAGGTAAACTGATTAACTAGAATGCCCCTAAATTTGTGGTGCTCCAAACAAATGTATTCATATGAATATACAGTAAAACCTCCTATTAGTTATTTGCAAATAATACAAGAAAACATATCTAATGATCTACTACTTTTACAGACTTTGCACAGAATTACAATACAAGGTAGCAGAACCTACTTGACAAATCAACTTGGGAAAAAAACTTAAATAATTCAGTAAGTGGGGGTGATGGAGAGAGTCAGAGAGGCAAAGAGGGAGAGAGGAAATTCTGCCGTATATGATCCACCTATCTTCATATCTCCATGTACTTTTCCAGCACATAGGGAAATGTATGGAGATTGATGAGTGAGAAAAAAATAAATAAAAACTGTATACATGTATCCGTCTATAATATTTAATAATTATTATAGTATTCAGTTCATATGCAAGCTTTTTGCGCACGTCGGGTTGTTGTCCTATTACAAGCTGAAAGTAAAAAGTTTTTGCTTGAGAGCTTACCCAACGCGAGCAAAAAGCTGAACTTTGAATATAGTAATCGCATTAACATATTCCCTCATAGAAGTCAACAGAGCACGAAAAGGGAAAAACACCCTACCCGATCGCATTTTCTTAAGTGAGCTAACCTGACATGATGAAAATATGAATATATTGCACATTCCAGTGTTCTTCATATAGAAGAACATGTTCTATTTATAAATACATATTTCTGTATACATCTGATGGTATTTTGGTAAATATATATATATATATATATATATATATATACAGGGAGTGCAGAATTATTAGGCAAATGAGTATTTTGACCACATCATCCTCTTTATGCATGTTGTCTTACTCCAAGCTGTATAGGCTCGAAAGCCTACTACCAGTTAAACATATTAGGTGATGTGCATCTCTGTAATGAGAAGGGGTGTGGTCTAATGAAATCAACACCCTATATCAGGTGTGCATAATTATTAGGCAACTTCCTTTCCTTTGGCAAAATGGGTCAAAAGAAGGACTTGACAGGCTCAGAAAAGTAAAAAATAGTGAGATATCTTGGAGAGGGATGCAGCACTCTTAAAAATGCAAAGCTTCTGAAGCGTGATCATCGAACAATCAAGCGTTTCGTTCAAAATAGTCAACAGGGTCGCAAGAAGCGTGTGGAAAAACCAAGGCGCAAAATAACTGCCCATGAACTGAGAAAAGTCAAGCGTGCAGCTGCCAAGATGCCACTTGCCACCAGTTTGGCCATATTTTAGAGCTGCAACATCACTGGAGTGCCCAAAAGCACAAGGTGTGCAATACTCAGAGACATGGCCAAGGTAAGAAAGGCTGAAAGACGACCACCACTGAACAAGACACACAAGCTGAAACGTCAAGACTGGGCCAAGAAATATCTCAAGACTGATTTTTCTAAGGTTTTATGGACTGATGAAATGAAAGTGAGTCTTGATGGGCCAGATGGATGGGCCCGTGGCTGAATTGGTAAAGGGCAGAGAGCTCCAGTCCGACTCAGACGCCAGCAAGGTGGAGGTGGAGTACTGGTTTGGGCTGCTATCATCAAAGATGAGCTTGTGGGGCCTTTTCGGGTTGAGGATGGAGTCAAGCTCAACTCCCAGTCCTACTGCCAGTTTCTGGAAGACACCTTCTTCAAGCAGTGGTACAGGAAGAAGTCTGCATCCTTCAAGAAAAACATGATTTTCATGCAGTACAATGCTCCATCACACGTGTCCAAGTACTCCACAGCGTGGCTGGCAAGAAAGGGTATAAAAGAAGAAAATCTAATGACATGGCCTCCTTGTTCACCTGATCTGAACCCCATTGAGAACCTGTGGTCCATCATCAAATGTGAGATTTACAAGGAGGGAAAACAGTACACCTCTCTGAACAGTGTCTGGGAGGCTGTGGTTGCTGCTGCACGCAATGTTGATGGTGAACAGATCAAAACACTGACAGAATCCATGGATGGCAGGCTTTTGAGTGTCCTTGCAAAGAAGGTGGCTATATTGGTCACTGATTTGTTTTTGTTTTGTTTTTGAATGTCAGAAATGTATATTTGTGAATGTTGAGATGTTATATTGGTTTCACTGGTAAAAATAAATAATTGAAATGAGTATATATTTGTTTTTTGTTAAGTTGCCTAATAATTATGCACAGTAATAGTCACCTGCACACACAGATATCCCCCTAAAATAGCTAAAACTAAAAACAAACTAAAAACTACTTCCAAAAATATTCAGCTTTGATATTAATGAGTTTTTTGGGTTCATTGAGAACATGGTTGTTGTTCAATAATAAAATGAATCCTCAAAAATACAACTTGCCTAATAATTCTGCACTCCCTGTATATGTAGCAGGGATGTGCACTCTCACTTTTCCACAACTGCCGGGGTGCTAGTGAAAATTGATATAAAAGAACAAAAAACTTGCACTCACTGGTCTTTTTTGTGAAATACTTTTACTTGGAAAAACTGTGACGTTTCGAGGACAATGTATCCCCTTCTTCAGACAACGCGTGCAACAAACAATAGTGACTTTACACACTGTGACAAACAAACCCCTCCCCCCAATTAGAACAAAACACCGCCAAACTGGTAACTATAGTGACCTATGAGTCACAATGTAAACAATCAAGTGCTATCATATTGTTAAAAGATTTATATAGGCCATCCTGGCTCCTACATAAATAGTGACTGCCCAGGTGCTAAATAAGGGAACTGTGGTAGAAATGGGAACCAAAACGGAACACACACAGAACAGAAAAAGCAGAATGACAGTACTCATTCAGTCATTCAAACTACCCGGAACTACACAGGTCAGTCACGTGGGGGGCAATGTGATTGGCTCATTGCCCCCCACATGACTGACCTGTGTAGTTCCGGGTTTCCGTACACGGCGTTGTGTACTGATGCAGTGATGTGGGTCTGCAGCGATCAAAGACGTGTCTCCCCTTGGTGAGTTTTTAACTTTCTCTAATGCTGATTTACATTATTCTTTGTTCTCTTGGTATCTTTATTTGAAAAAGCAGGAATGTAAGCTTTCGCAACGGTACATCTTTCATTCAGAACCTGGGTAGCGCTTGCTGATTGGTGGTTAAATGGGTCGGCTCGTAAGCTTATATTCCTGCTTTTTCAAATAAAAATACCAAGACAACAAAGAAAAAATGTTAATAGGAGTAAATGAGAAAAGTTGCATAAAATTGCATGCTCTATCTGAATCATTAATGAAAAAATTTGGGTTAAATTTCCCTGCATAAACGTGATTTAACATGTTTTCATCTACGTGACTGCAAAGGACTCAAATGACTCCAATGCATATATATGTGTGTGTGTGTGTGTGTGTGTGTGTACATATGTATTTATGTGTTGATAATAATAATAATATATATGTCACAGGTAGTATATTGCCTGTCCAGGATGGGACCCCAAGGTTCGGATGTGACTATAAATACACAGTCCCAACACAGAGGATAAAACCCAGGACGTGACCAAAATAGTAGTAGGAGCAAGCAGAAGTAGAGTCAATATCCAGGCCAGAGGTCAGCAACGATCGAGCAAAAGACAGTACAGAACAGGAAAGGCAATGAGAAACAAAGTCCAGGCAAAAGGTCAAAACACTTCTAGGCAAAGGCTTACAGGATAGTGATCCAAAGGCAAGGTCAAAAACAAGAAAAGTCAGCAACAAGTTCAACCAAGGAAATCTCTCAGGAATCAGGAAAAGCACACCCAGGAAAAGATCCTATATACAGGCACACACAGGAAGCAGGAAGCTGCTTATATAAGCTGTTGATTGAGTAACTACCTGCAGCTGGCAGGCATGAGGAGCCAGAGAGCCAGCTAGAGCAGGTAGTAAAATAACCAGTTCTAAATACCCGAATCCTCCAGTGGCGCAGGGAAAAGGCAAATTTCCAGAGGTCCCAGGATCAATTCCAGGCCAGGACATGTTTACGGCACAATGCTTTATTTTATATATATATATATAAAGTAAAAAGTTGCAGGGTATGTGCACTCTCACCGAAAATTCAACAACTGCCAGGGTGCTCTCTGAATAATAGATCCAAAACAAAAATGAAGCACTCACTGGTCTTCAGTCGACATACAAACAATTTTATTAAGGTGTGACGTTTCGGGGTAAACAAGTCCCTTCTTCTGACAAGAAAACTGTGAAATAATAAGCCTTATAAAGCCTAAGAAGGCCCTCCTCCAGCAGTCTGTCAATAGGGGAGCAGCGTGTGCAAAACCAGAACATATGTAATCAAAATAATAATCTGTGTAAAACAAGTGATAATAAAACAGACCCAATGGTATTCATGCCCATATCATAAGAACACCCCAATTGCGAACTGATGCAATATAAAAAACGCAACACTAATGATACAAATAATATAAGAAGGAACAAGTGGTTGCCGAGAATAACACCACCTGATTGGTAGATTCTCGCACACCCTTTCCAATGACGTATACAGCCAAAATATGCCACGAGATAGAGCAACAAACATTAGCGATATGGCATCCCTAAATCAAAAGATTGGCTCAGTTAAGCCAAAGATAATTCACCCCACCCTCAAGACCAATAAGCAATAAACATAGGTCCGGAATAAAATAACTCCTTGGGGCCCAATTATCAAAGGTCTTGTGGACCTGATCCGACAGTGCGGATCAGGTTCACAAAACCTCGCTGAATGCGGAGAGCAATACGCTCTGCGTATTCAGCTTTGCACCAGCAGCTCACAAGAGCTGCTGGTGCAATGCTGACCCCTGCAGACTCACGGCCAATTGGCTGCCAACAGGGAGGTGTCAATCAACCCAATCGTATTTGATCGGGTTGAATTGCGGCAAATCCTGTCCGCCTCATCAGAGCAGACGGACAGGGTTGTGGAGCAGCAGTCTTGATAAATGGGCCTCCTTGTGTTAGACACCCTAGTATACGAGGTTTGTATTCATAGCAACTGACAACCATATAACAAATAGGACAAAACTTAATTAAAGGGAGAGGCAGACTGCCTTAGAAGTATTTGTCTGCTTAAAAGCAGAAAAATACTTGGCTACAGACAAATACAAATATACGAATGAACACAAATTACTATATAAATACAGTGGGGCAAAAAAGTATTTAGTCAGCCACCAATTGTGCAAGTTCTCCCACTTAAGAAGATGAGAGAGGCCTGTAATTTTCATCATAGGTATACCTCAACTATGAGAGACAAAATGTGGAAACAAATCCAGACAATCACATTGTCTGATTTGGAAGGAGTTTATTTGCAAATTATGGTGGAATATAAGTATTTGGTCAATATCAAAAGTTCATCTCAATACTTTGTTATATATCCTTTGTTGACAATGACAGAGGTCAAACGTTTTCTGTAAGTCTTCACAAGGTTGTCACACACTATTGCTGGTATGTTGGCCCATTCCTGCATGCAGATCTCCTCTAGAGTAGTGATGTTTTGGGGCTGTCGCTGGGCAACAAGGACTTTCAAATCCCTCCAAAGGTTTTCTATGGGGTTGAGATCTGGAGACTGGCTAAGCCACTCCAGGACCTTGAAATGCTTCTTACGAAGCCACTCCTTCATTGCCCAGGTGGTGTGTTTGGGATCATTGTCATGCTGAAAGATCCAGACGCGTTTCATCTTCAATGCCCTTGCTGATGGAAGGAGGTTTGCACTCAAAATCTCACGATACATGGCCCCATTCATTATTTCATGTACACGGATCAGTCGTCCTGTTCCCTTTGCAGAGAAACAGCCCCAAAGCATGATGTTCCCACCCCCATGCTTCACAGTAGGTATGGTGTTCTTTGGTTGCAACTCAGCATTCTCTCTCCTCCAAACACAACGAATTGTGTTTCTACCAAACAGTTCTACTTTGGTTTCATCTGACCATAAGATATTCTCCCAATCCGCTTCTGGATCATCCAAATGCTCTCTAGCATACTTCAGACGGGCCGGACATGTACTGGCTTAAGCAGGGGGACATGTCTGAGACTGCAGGATATGGGCCCCTGGCGGCGTAGTGTGTTACTGATGGTAGCCTTTGTTATGTTGGTCCCAGCTCTCTGCAGGTCATTCACTAGGTCCCCCGTGTGGTTCTGGGATGTTTGCTCACTGTTCTTGTGATCATTTTGACCCCACGGGGTGAGATCTTGCGTGGAGCCCCAGATCGAGGGAGATTATCAGTGGTCTTGTATATCTTCCATTGTCTAATTATTGCTCCCACAGTTGATTTCTTCACACCAAGCTGCTTGCCTATTGCAGATTCAGTCTTCCCAGCCTGGTGCAGGTCTACAATTTTGTTTCTGGTGTCCTTTGACAGCTCTTTGGTCTTCACCATAGTGGAGTTTGGAGTGTGACTGTTTGAGGTTGGGGACAGGTGTCTTTTATACTGATAACAAGTTCAAACAGGTGCCATTAATACAGGTAATGAGTGGAGGACAAAGGAGCCTCTTAAATAAGAAGATACAGGTCTGTGAGAGCCAGAAATCTTGCTTGTTTGTAGGTGACCAAATACTTATTTTCCACCATAATATGCAAATAAATTCTTTCCAAATCAGACAATGTGATAGTCTGGATTTGTTTCCACATTTTGTCTCTCATAGTTGAGGTATACCTATGATGAAAATTACAGGCCTCTCTCATCTTCTTAAGTGGGAGAACTTGCACAATTGGTGGCTGACTAAATACTTTTTTGCCCCACTGTATATACAGTACATACATAAATGGCAGAACATCAGGGTTAGAGATTATCACAATTGCATCCAAATGATCAGAAGTACACAGATAATTATTTTGATTACATATGTTTTTGGTTTTGCACACGCTGCTCCCTTATTGGCAGACTGCTGGAGGAGGGCCTTCTTAGGCTTTATCAGGCTTATTATTTCACAGTTTTCTTGTCAGAAGAAGGGGCTTGTTTATCCCAAAATGTCACACCTTAATAAAATTGTTTGTCTAAAAGAAAGGGGTATTTGCTTTAGCCCCGGTTAGAATGTACCTCTTGGCCTTGGTGTAGTGACCCCTAGCTGCCATCAGTATGAATGATAGGGGGATATGTGTGACCAAAGCGCCTAACCAGATGGAGGCTCAGGTATTCCTAGTGCTTGTATGTATTTTTATTCTTACATCGAGTATAAACAATACACATTCATGGATCCATGCGATAAAAACACTGAGTAAAATTACAATACAATATAAAAACAGTACAATATTAAATGTAAAAACAGTTCAATATTAAAAAATAGAAACTGAGAAAAAAACATAAATATCTAACAGTTGACTTCTAAAAAACGGTCTAAGATATCTCCTATTGATAGAATTGAAGGTCCTTAGCATGTGAACCTTCACTTGGTCAGGTGAATAATGTTTATCCAATATCTCCAATATTTCTGTACAATACAGTATGTGATGATGCAGGCGTAATGTCTCCAATGATTATGGCCAATGAAATTTGTGATAATTCAGGTGTGATAATCCAATGTGATGAGGTAAAAATGGAATTTTATGAGAAATCCTCTATTGTCCTATACATCCGGTGAGGTAGGTGTGGATATATATAAATATATATGTGAAAAAATATTAAAAATATTAAAAATATGCACCAAAGTGTCCAAAATATTAAAAAAACCTTTACGTGATGAATATGCGATTCAAAAACTTCAAAAATACAAAAATATTGGTGTTGAAATTAAAAATAAAAATAAGAATAAAAATAAAATTAATAAAAAACAACAATGGTGCAAAAAAATATATAGTCAAAAAATGTAAACTTTGATGTGCTCCTTAGATGTTCTCCTTAAATATTCTACTTAGGTGCGTGCATGAATATCCTATTGGTGTGACAAGATGTGTTCCCACATATGTTTTTCAAAGTATCCTCTGGGATTACTATTGATGAAATAGAGAAATTCCAAATATCCTCCTGTAAGAGAGATGGATAAGGTATAGACCGTTTTTACATAAATAAAAAATGAAATTAGGCTTACCAGTACTTTGGTTAACTTTGTTTCGGCCCGTAATAGGCCTTTCTCAAGACTGGTTTACTAACTGTACCTGGTGGCCTTTTATAGTGGTTGACCAGCTATGGCCGGAAATCCGCTAACCGCTGTTACTTCCGGTTTCAGATCATGTCTAATAAAACTTCATTAAACATCATTCGAATCGGAATAACAATTGAAGCGATAATAAAATACTGACTGAGATAAAAGTAAATAATATATGGTAATTATTAAAACGAATACCAAACCGGAAGTGACATCACAACGATTTGGAGGCTTGGTACACTAGAAGCACAGTAATATAAGAAATGGAAATAAGATAAAAAAGAGTTACAAATAATAAATGGGTAAATATAAAAGTAATGAATAGGAAAATGACACTAAAATGTGTATAATGAAGTTTTATTTGACATGATCCGAAACCGGAAGTAACAGCGGTTAGCGGATTTCTGACCATAGCTGGTCCACCACTATAAAAGGCCACCAGGTACAGGTAGTAAACCAGTCTGGAGAAAGGCCTATTACGGGCCGAAACACGTTGACTGAAGTACTGGTAAGCCTAATTTCATTTTTTATTTATGTAAAAACGATCTATACCATTATCCATCTCTCTTACAGGAGGATATTTGGAATTACTCTATTTCATCAATAGTAATCCCAGAGGATACTTATAAAAACATATGTGGGAACACATCATGTCACACCAACAGGATATTCATGCACGCACCTAAGGAGAACATTTAAGGAGCACATCTAAGGAGCACATCAAAGTTTACATTTTTTCACTATATATTTTTTTACACCATTGTTGTTTTTTGTTAATTTTATTTGTATTCTTATGTTTATTTTTAATTTCAACACCAATATTTTTGTATTTTTTAAGTTTTTTAATCTCATATTCATCACGTAAAGGTTTTTTTTTGATATTTTGGACACTTTGGCGCATATTTTTAATATTTTTAATATTTTTTCACATATATATTTATATATATCTACAAATACTTCACTGAATGTATAGGACAATAGAGGATTTCTCATAAAATTAAATTTTCACCTCATAACATTGGATTATCACACCTGAATTATCACAAATTTCATTGGCCATAATCATTGGAGACATTACACCTGCATCATCACATACTGTATTGGACAGAAATATTGGAGATATTGGATAAACATTATTCACCTGACCAAGTGAAGGTTCACATGCTAAGGACCTTCAATTCTATCAATAGGAGATATCTTAGACCGTTTCTTAGAAGTCTGAAGTCAACTGTTAGATATTTATGTTTTTTTCTCAGTTTCTTTTTTTTAATATTGAACTGTTTTTACATTTAATATTATACTGTTTTTATATTGTATTGTAATTTTACTCAGTATTTTTATCGCATGGATCCATGAATGTGTATTGTTTATACTGTATGTAAGAATAAAAATACATACAAGCACTAGGAGTACAAGAACCTCCATCTGGTTAGGCGCTTTGGTCACACACATCACCCTAAAATTGTTTGTCTGTTGACTGAAGACCAGTGAGTGCTTCCTTTTCATTTTTTATGCAATTTTTAAAAAAATAATTTTTATTAGACTGTGTTATTATGAGAGTAACTGTACTTTTTAATGTTTTTTTATGTGTTTTGTAAAACTTTTTATGAGTGTAACAGTCAAACAGAGTTCTGAGATTGTGCTATCCCGACACACTCAAACAGCCACGATAAACCCGATATTAAACGACTGACTCATAATCAGGCCCTAAATGGGTTGTAATCATGTTAACTACAGGGAAATATTGCCGCGTTCTCTCTTCCAAAGAAAATATTATAATATTATATGCTTCACATCAGACATGTTCAAGATGTGGTCAATTAATGTTTTTGTTGAATTCAACCAGTGGATCTGGCACCCACTTTTCAACGATCCTCCTTTGTGATACAACCCAAGATACTTATAGAACAATCTATCTAATAGGGTGGAAAAATGTATATCAATATTGTATAATCAACATAAAAACATTAAAAATGTACATATTTAAAACAAATATTAATATAACATGTTAGTCAAACCATATAATTCAATGGTCAAGGATAGTGTTAGTCTCAACAAAGAGTCCAAATTAGGGTATCAAACCTCTAGTGATGCGGTAAATCCAATATCACCAGATAATCCGATTTTGTAAGTGGGACCCAGGTGGATGGCTGCTCTCCTCCTCACAGACTTGTCTGGATGTGGCAAAAGTAAAAAAGAGATAACAGAGGGGCGCCTCATGTGTACATCAGTATATCAGGATGAATCAGTCAAATAGACAAAGCTAAATGGGTACTCACATTTAGCCCAAGTACACTTATATACTGGGAGGAGCGGGATGGTAGCTTGGGGTGTACCAGCTAACCCTCTCCAGGTAAAGATGGAACGATGCAGGAATGTCTTGCCACACTCGGTGTGTAGTAGATTCCAAAAGGTGTAGTGTCAGGAGCAGTGGCTGAGCTGCTCAATAAGGTGCTGAACCAAAGCTTGTATAAAACAAGTTTGTTTATTAAAAGCAGATTAAAAAAGTAACAAGCAATGGTTACATATAATGCAACACGTTTCTCAGCCTTAGCATTGGCTGTTTCATCTCTTTTTACTGACCCAAGACACTTGCAGTATAAGCTTCAGCATTAGTGTGGCTGTGTCTGCTCTAAAAAACAATTGTATCTAAACAAAGCTTGTATAAAATTTTCTTTATTCCAAAATGATTAAAAGCACAACACAGCAAATTTACCATAGCAAACTTGGGATATTGAAAAAAGTCAGGCACATGTTTCAGGCTCTTCACTGATACCTGCTATCTCTGTATATAAAGTATGTAAAACACAGCCACTCACCACTAGCAATTACCAACATATGGTCTACATTCATTTTAACCCCTCAAAATTTATAACATTTATGTTTAGTTTTTTTTTATTTTCTTTTAAACATTCAAACACTAAATTTACCTTCATTTTGCTTGACAAAATCCCACTAATTTAAAAAAAAAAAAAAAAAATGAAAATCGTTAAGAATGTTAAATGTGGGGCAAATGCATATGTAATTTAAAAAAAACCAAAACAAAAAAACCAGGAGGGTTGATTGCTGAGCCACTGCTGTGTGAGTTGTCAGTCGATTGTTTCTTACCCAGCCTCCAATAGGTTGTTCAGTTCTAAGAGCGACTTTACTTGTGCCATTTAATCCTTCAGTACTCTGTAAAGCAGCACATGCAACTAACAGACTCTTTTCCAGAACTGTGTATCTTTGCTGTATACCGGTTAACTGCTTGGACCAATATCCAATTGGCATCATCTTTTTCTCTGAGTACCTTTGATCTTGGTATAGGCCCCACGACATCACTTTGTGGGTACAGGTAACATCCAACTGCAAAGTCTTGTCTTCTGTAGGGGCACCAGTTCTCTGTGCTGTTCAATAGCTTAATTTGCTGCTTTAAAAGTTGTCTCTTGTTCTGGGTCCCAATCTTTCCGATTATATTATAATTGTGTCTCAGTATCAGTCCCAGATATGAAATAAAATCTATTCAAAAGCTCATTGCTCCAACAAAGGATGCAGCTTCTATAGCATTATAGGGATTAAAGTTACAGACTCTATGGCTTTGTCTGGGGGGATTTTGCGAGTAAGCCTAGCCCATACTTTAATCTAAAACTGTACCTCTGGGCTGGGAGTCTGCAGCTTCTTTGGATTGATGACCCAATCTCTTTATGTGGCACATGTAACAGGAGCATTCTCTAGGTCATAGACTACCAAACTGTGGCAAGTGGTTCGGGACTGTTTGTCATGCAATGAGCATGCAACCTGGTCCTGATTTTCTTTGGCCATGGGTATACTAAAAAATGCATTGACTACATCTATGGCTGCATGTCACCTTATTGGAAAAAAATTTTTTTTTGCTGTGGGCGGCTGAAGCCGCTTAGGTTAGTAGTGAAGCCACGGCAAAATAAAGTTACCTTCAACACAGTATATTTTAAACTCTCAAATTAAGGTCACTTTTATTACTAGTGCTGGTAAATCCTAGCGTTTTTGAAACTCTAGGATTTATATCACTTTAACTCTTGCATACACCCCAGCACACACACATGTGATATGCCATCCCTTATTGTTTTCCAAAGCTCGTGTACTTTTAATGGATCCATATCTTGATGTGACTTTGCTATCCCATCCTTACCAAATCCTAAAATATGCTTGTCTAAACTGTTTTAAGAAATCATTCAGCTCAGTCTGTGTGTACTTCCTCACTTACTCAACTTCTCTATCTGTTAGGTGTCGATGTTCTACATGTCCAATTGCATGATCTATTGTGTCATGCTTCTGTTTTCTTTGTCTCTAAGTCATGGGTTGTGTGCATGCATGATAGGTCTCATCTTATATTTATAATTTTTTACTCTGTTTATTTCTTAATACAGCTAAGGGTTTCATGAAGTGGAGCATTCTCCACGTCCCCCTCTCGCTGCTTACAGCATGAATTTTGTGTCTTAGTTAACTTCCTCAGTGCCTGAATTTCAACAGCTTACTGTTTCAACTGAAACACTGCCTATAAAAACAACCAACCTCTGCTGCTGCTTTTCATATTTTCTTTAACAGCACACACTGTTAAATCCAAACACTTCACCATTTCTTCTAACAGCTGCTCTACGCCAGACCCTGGGACTAATTGGAAGGACATACTCTTTCTCCTGCACCAACTCCTTTTTTCCAAGCAAACCAAAAGTAAAACTAGGCATATTGCAAACAACAGCAATCCACTAAATTACTAATCAATATTGTAAACTTCCAGTTTTTCAGTACTAATCACCCCACTTATTCTAGTACCAAATGCTATGTCCTGGCACTGGAGCAGCAAAAACTAGTTCTCACAATAGTACTGTAAAAGGGAAACAAACACAAGAAAATACAGTATACATCTGTGGAATCTGCATGTGTTCCACTGAATAATGACTCTGAATGTAGCTGCAAAAATCTTCCTGTGCACCATTGTACACAGATATTAAGGCCTTATTTGAAACCTGAAGATAAGTAATGTGTTTAACTTTTAATCACTGCCTTGCTTTATAAGCGGATAATTGATTTATGTTATTGCAATAAGTTCATAATAAACACTGGTATATATCTGACTCTCTCCAAAATGTTACTCAAAAGAATTCTTCTTTCCTCAACAATTCTAATAATTAAATTTAATATAAGATAGATTGGCAAAGGAATGAATAGATCAAACAAGTAGTAATGAGTACATACCTGGATTAAAATACAATTAAAAGGCAGCATAGAGGACAATGAGCTTGTTAGCAAAAATAATATGGGATAAAGAGGCTATGGGCTCCATTTGTTATGCAGTGAAAGTTGATTTTTAAGCTGTTGAATTACAGCTTAAAAATCAACTTTCACTGCATAACAAATGGAGCCCATAGCCTCTTTATCCCATATTCTTTTTGCTAACAAGCTAATAAGGTCATTCAGCGTGATTGACAGGCTTTACAGGGAGCGGGGCTGCATAAGACTTTTCATGTGTAATGAAAGATGGGTGGATGAATGGGTGATTTACAGGCTTTACAGGGAGCGAGGCTGCATAAGAATTTTCATGTGTAATAAAAGAAGGGTGGATGAATTCCCTAGCTGGAAACATTGTCCATCCAGCTATTGATAAATAGGGATGTATATGAAAAAAAGGGGGGGGGGACTTCCGGGTGGCGGCCATGTTCAGACGGTGCAATGTGTGCTCTGCATCGGGGTATATTTAATCTACAACTTATCTTGAAATCTTCAAGCTATCAGTACTCCCTCTTGAAAGATTATGTCCCTTTAGCTCTCAACTGAATATCTTTGATGGAACCATAGTACATTCAGGTAGAGAACAGAGAAGCCTAGGCCACCACAAACAAACCCCCACCATCTCAGTTTGTTTTTGAGCTAGCTGGGTAGCAGTCTACTGTAATGCCTGCTCCTATACCCTTGAGATTTACCTCTAACCTGACATCTCAAGTTGATGAGGGCTGCTATGCAGAGTTATGTAAAATACTGGAGGCGTACAGGAGGCAGATAGTTTTAGAATTAAAAAACTTGACCTCTGATAATTCATTGGTAACTGTGCCACAAAAGCTGCAGAGCCCTTGTGATTCTGCCACTGCCGCACCAGATGTAGATGATCTGTCTAAAGGTTTAATGATGAGCCTGCACAACCTGGATATAGACACTTCTTCTGCAAACATTGCAACAACTATAAAGATAGTAGTGCACAGAAACATGTTTACCATGGAGATAGAGGTGGGGAAGATTTCTCTACATCATCTTCAGCTCTACATCATCTTCAGGTAACAGATCCGATAATGGAATTTCATTAGTCCTGCAAGGTGACCAGGTAGAGGCTAAAGGGATGGAGTGCAGAATGGAACCAAAACAGATTGTGAATGCTGCTCCTAACAGGTCTACTTGCTGCTTTCCTCTCTATACCTCAAGAAACGGTATTTGGTGAAGTTTTTATGTTAAACCTTGGCTCAGCATGTGAATCCTTTGATTCAGGGGGAACTATTAGTTGAGGTCTAATTGGGCCCATTGGACATCATGCTTCACACTACCTTCTCCTGCTTATTCCGCACTACCCCACCTATATCTGATTTATACAGGGATTACCCGAAGCTCTGGTGTTGTTAGTGAAACTGGCTGATACTTTTTGCTTAATATTGGTACAACAGTAATATCAAAACCCTTCATAATGTTTTCTTATGTTCATTGTTGATATCACTCTTGTGCAGTTATTGTTATTCTCTATGCTATATGTCTCACTTCTAGGCAGAATATTTGTTAATATTTTGATATTGTTTATTTAGTCCTTATTGCAAGTTATTACAGAGAGATCTGCTCTTACTATTTACTTTGGCACATAACAGACTATATTATAGCTCTAAACATTATCCTTCACTATTCTAAACATAACCAGCTTTCACTTATGTACAGTATTTTAAGTAGTTTGAGCGACGAGGACCTAATATCTGTAACCTCCTCAGCCTTGTTACTTCATATAAAGTTGCCTGATCCCAAGGTTATTTTTGCTGCTATTAATCCCTTATATACAAGCCCTTTCTACTGTCTCTCCTTTATGTTATGGAAGCCCTGAATATTACATAGAGACAGGAAAAGATAATAACAATTGGTGGACCAGCTTTTACTATATATAATGCTACCAAAATACCTCCCTACAACCATTCTATGTAACTCTATGTTTTGCTCTCAACACATGCTCAGTTAGGGTCCATAGAAGCCCCATTTCTTTATGATGCCAGTCTTCTTTATCTTCATCCTAGCAATGACAGAGTGGGCTCAAAAGTGGTCTCGCTATTCTTATGAAAGGAGTACTATTTAATGGGAAAAATTAATGTTTTATTTCTCATATTTGCAGATTGTATTATTGATAGTACCCTATATAATATACACATGTTTCTGTTAGCATGGCTATGATTATCTGTTGACTGGAATGTGCTTTGATATGTTTGCCTTACCATCATGTATTGTTACAAGTACTTGCCCTCCTCATATGCTTGCATTCTCATTGGAAAAACTCACAAAATAGTTATTATAATTATTTTTGTTATTATTATTAGTAGTAGTATAATTTTTGTAAAACGCCACCAAAATTCTGCAAGATTGGAAAATAAGTAGAGCTATGTTATGTCACCAATTTATGTAAAAAAAAGAAATAAAGATGCATATATAGGTATATAAACAAATTCATAGAGAAGAGGGCCCTGTTCTAAAGAGCTTATAATCTGCTGGTTGAGAAGAAAGAAGGTATGAGGTACCTTATCCCACACATTTAATTTACGAAAGTGAGACAAGGTAGTTCAATATTTATTTTGTCAGAGCTTATGCAAAAACCTTTAGTTTAAACTTGTAATACAGTACCCGATGTGGAGTTAACGCTCGAGTGGGAGTGCAAACTACCGCTCCACTTGCAATCCAGCCCTCAGTCTTTCAGCTCTTAACTCTTAGATTTTAAGCAAGCTGCAATTGATAGAAACAGCATTGACACTATGTAGAAATCCATATGATATCTATAACAGCAAGCATAGGATTTAGCCCATTGTGTTCAGACGTATTGTTGTCATCAGTTACAATTGTGAAACAATACAACTTTCTTTTTTAAAACCTCTATTACTGTATATAAAATGGGTCTCAAAGGCCTTACTTGAGAATGCTGAATTAAATTACAAAGCATTAGGTATTTATAGCTTTTCTCTTATTCACTTTTCTTCTTCATTTTCTTCAAAAAATGTATCTAAAAGATTTCAAAGTGGTTGAAATCTTAGATTTGTATGGTTAAAGCTCCATCTAGTGTATTCTGTTGTATTATTTTACATACAAAGTATAGTGACACCGAAGGAAATAAATTAACCAGCATACTGGGACTGTAAGTGTATTTGTAAATGAATGTGGGATGGAATAACACATAGGCCTGTTTATCTCTCCTATCTATAATATTTATCACATATAAAAACAGTTTTAGATATTAAAAATGCTGGATGTACTATATGCAAAAAAATCTACCAGTGCATCCATATGTGAAGATGTTGCTGTAATTTGTGTCACAAAATAAAAAATATTACTATTACTTCCTGAAGAACAGTGACACCCCCCCCCCCACAAAAAAGCAATATATATATATATATATATATAAACGAAAACAGTTTATATATACAACAGTTTATATAGAATCTATGAATTACTACTAACCATAATTTTTTTTTTTTGCATTTTATTTTACAATTATCTGAGACAATATTCAAATATTGGTGAAACTTTACTGTTTGAATAAATAAGGCCATCCAACATGTCATAGATAACTTACTTAACATCAGAATTTCCTTCAATTAACTTCTTAAATGCCCATAACAATGCTTGAAAAAGGGTAAACAAACAACAATATTTGTTCTGTGTTAATCAATGTACAGAGAAAAAGACAGACAAGAAGAGTCTTTTGTAAGATTAAAGGGACATTAAACACTAAATACATGCTAGATAGAATGATGCATTCAAAGAAAAGATTAGTCAATGACTAACATGTAGATGTATTTTTTAAAGTTTCATTAGTTGTTTAAAAAGTGACAAAATAAGTGTAAAGTTTTAGTGCCTATAAAACACTGGGAGCTGCCATGTTGTAACTTGTGTTACCTTCTTTGCTGTGGCCAATTAGGGACAGTTATAAATAGGTCACTAGAGTGTGCAGCCAATGGTTGTGCTGGATTTAACAGTGTTCTGCACTTCCATTTCTAACAGGAGCTGAAAAGCTCACAATTTCAGAATGGAATTACAGGCAAAGAGGACAAAATAAATAATGAAAATATATTGCAGGGTTGTTTTATTATATACAATTTATCATTTAATATTACCATCTCAAAGTGTTTAATGTCCCTTTAAATATAAAAGTATTTAACACATGAAAAAACACAGATATTTATTTATACATTATACAGTGCAGTCACCTAACATATAAACATTAAACTTATTTTTTAATACACATTTTTTTCTATCAGCCCTTAGGTTTCGGCCTTATTGATCGTGAGACTGGACTAATTCCCTTTACTGTGAAGATCCTTCATAATGAACTTCCGTCTTTTGATCTGATTCTTATCTAGGAAATATACCACTACAGATATGAAATATGGAGGTGGGTGACCCTGCTCTTATCATTCCTGCAGATGGTATCATTGCACACATTTACACTTGATCTTTTTGCAACACATGAGAGGCTAGGCAACAGATTCCAAAGAGGTATCAAGTGCCTTCCCATAAGATGTATATTCCATCTGTCTCAGATGCAAAATGTTGGCTTGGGCCCATGATAATCTGTTTGGACCCCGGGTATTTCCTATACTCTAATAGGTCACATCTGGTGGCTGCCAAAAATAATATTGTAATATGGGTAATGGTGAAAAAGCACATGGTGCATTTTAATCCTTTACCTGGTCTGCCCTCTGCTCTGGAATTCGCTACCCTCTTTATCCAGCATAGTAGACATTGTGGTTAGCAATTTTTATCCCTTTTTGGAGGCCTGTCTGCAGTGCCTTGGATACCATGGTCTCCTTGTCTTCTGTTTTTCACCTTAATGATTTGACTGAGATGGATGAATGATTCCCAGTCTAATTGGATGCACCTGTTATCTTTTGCTAAGATAGCCTATAATACTTTCCAATCTTCTCCAATGTTTGTTGCCCAGGCTTTCCATCCTCATATCTTTACAGCCATCTCTCCTTTTTTTATTTACAAGCAATGCACCAATATGTTTCTTCCTTACAATCTCACTAGCAATGGACTGAAGACTTCTTCTGTAAGCTAAAGAGGTAGCGGATGAGAAGATATCATACACCCCTTAAATTCCTGGTGGGTACTGGGTATGGCTGTCAGACAGACATCTTTGCTTCAAGCAGCCAAGCTAAGTCCTCGCTATGTGGGTCTTTGTCCTTTCATTGCCCATTTTAATCCTGTGTTTCACATATCCTTACTGTAGCAAGTGCCTGTTTCTAAGTGTTTTGCCATACAAAACCTCCTAAACTACTTATAGAAAAATCCTGGATATCTTTTCAAGATTTGCATGCCTCTGCTTTCCTTGCTGCCTACCATAGACTGCTCCTTGTAATGGGCGTACTGTTAGCATCCTGACTTATGTAGGGTTAATGTATTCCTCGGACACCTGTACTTTTGACCTTCCATTAGCTTTCACTCTCCAAACCTCTGTCTTATTAGTTTATCTCTCCAAGCCTCAGTCTTATTTGCAGCCTTCCCAATCAGAAGCTGTTTTCGGTGATCCCCCACACTACAGGCCGGAAATTGTTGGTGGCCTAGTGGGTGGCACTCCCAAGGCATCAATAAGAGTCCTAGTGACATCACCATAAATGTTTAGTGATGTTACAAAGGGTCAGGTAAGGGAGATGGATGGGGCAGGTGAATTAATCCTCTTAATCTCAGCTAGTGAACTGCTTGTGCAATGCTGCCCCCTGCAGATTCGCTAGCAGGGGAAGTCAACCCGATCGTATAGGATCGTGTGGATTGGTGTCTGCAGTCTCAGAGGCAGCGGACCAGTTAAGGAGCAGCGGTCTTAAGAATGCTGCTTCATAACTGCTGTTTCTGGCAAGCCTAAAGGCTGGCGTGGAAACAGGGGCATCAGGGGCCATTCGCCCCTTGATAAATCGGCCCCTATCACTAGGTGTGGTAGTTTGTTATGCTGCTTGATATTTTGCTACTGACTTTTGCTTTGATTTTTGGATTACTTTTTTGCCTGCTGATTTAGTCTTGTTCCTGCTTATTCTGGTTATCTATAATTTGGTTCTTCCCTGTGTACCTGCTGCCTGTACTGACATCTGTCCTGGATTGCATGACTGTGCCTTATTGCATATCTTCTTACTAGTACACAACTTTAACGTTTACCATTTGCATCCAGGAGTCAGGGTTAGTGCTCCTGGTAACTGGTAACCTAAGTTTCTAAACTCTGGTACTCAAGCACCCCTAACAGGCAATATCTGCATGATATCTTAACTAGAGAACAAGTGAAATAATCAGTTGATGTATGAGAGCAGGTTAGTAACCATGGTTACTGATGAGCTGATTATTTCACATGTGCTCTAGTTAAGATAGCATGAAAATCTGGCCTGTTAGGAGTAATTGAAAACTGGTGTTGAAAAATGCTGTTTTACTTGAGTCATTGATTAACTGATGAGAGAAAGAGATGGAAGATGAGGAGGATGAATGTGAGTAGGAAGGATGAGTGACTATAAGGGAGTTACGGGGATAAAATGGGGGGGAAATGTCTGGCAAAGTGTGAGAGTACCGCAATCGGGATTTACACTCGAATGATAACCGCATCCACAGAGCTCTGGCTAACTGTTTTGCAAAACAAAATTTTTTCACAAGACACATCAAAAATACAAAGTACAGTTACACTCATAATAACACCATCTAATAAAAATTATTAAAAAATACTTACGTGGTGAGTGGTCAGTACTATACCCATTCTGTGAGGATAACACTACATTGGATACAGAGGGTGAAATACTTCTTGACGCTATTATATAGGAAGAAATGGAGTGCAGGGCTGGATAGGGACGGAATACCTGCTTAAAGACTGACTCAATTTTCCGATCTTCCTCCTCTTTTCCTCCAAGCCCCCCTTTTTTCTCCAATCTTAAATCCCATAATACCTATATGATAAGATATATGTGCTGATTGGAACATATATTGTGACACTGTTTGTTTGTTGAATTTGTTACTGTTTTATGGTTAATTCTTAATTTTTTTATGAAAAAAAATATGTGACCTTACTTTAAATACAAACACAACAACCGAGATTACAAGTTGTGGGGTTAAACCCGTTGTGTCTAAATGGGTCCGTACCACTTTTTCCATACTGCCGGCATTACAAGTCACCCTAAAACTTTCTTTTGTCGAACGGTATGGTGCGGTAAGCCCCATACCGCACAAAATCCAAGTTCTGACTTGGCGTGCTCGTGCATGTATCCCCCATAGCGATCAATGGAGAAAAAGTGTTGGAAAAAACCTAACACCTACGAAATGGCGATCGCATTAACGCATTCACAATTGAAGTCTATGGAGAAAAGATAGTTTTCTAAAAACCTAACACACTAATATAAACCCCTAGTCTAATAACCCCTAAACCACCACCCCCCACACCGCCAACACTGAATAAAGCTATTAACCCCTAATCTGCCCCCCCCACATCGCCAACACTAAATAAAGCTATTAACCTCTAATCCGTCACCCCCGCATTGCTAACACCTAATCAACCTATTAAGCCTGCCTTAAACCGCCGTCCCCCCACATCACGACAAACTAAATTAAACTATTAACCCCTAAACCTAACACCCCCTAACTTTTATTATTTTATTATTATTAACGTTTATTTGTAGAGCGCCAACAGATTATGTAGCCCTATAAACAAAGGCAGAGTGATCAAGCTGTTTAGTGGTTTTTGCCCCCAGTTTAGATATTTTTTTCAGTCTTCCCAATGAAAAACAGATATCTCTAAAATTAAATCTTGACAAAGGTGTAACTGAATCATAGTACAATAACAGCTCCCACTCTTATGGAAAGGCAGACGATTTTGGAGTTTGTCTGTGGGAATTTGTGACCATTTAGCCAAAAGAGTATTTGTGAGGTCAAGCATTCAAGCATGACGAGAAGATCTAGCTCACAATTGGAGTCCGATTCATCCCTAAAGCACTCAATGGGGTTGAGATCATGGCTCTATGCAGACAAATCTAGTTCCTCCACACCAAACTTGTCAGTTCATATATTCATGCACTTTACTTTGTGCACAGTCAGGAGCAGAGTCAGACTGGAGCAAGAAAGAGCTGTTCCGAAGAACCTTAGGCTGACATGGCTTGCAGTTTTGGGAGCATGGCCACATTGCCGCTTTGAATCATTTAATCATTTCTTTCTTTGAACATATTTGTCTTGAGAAAGGCCCAAGTTGGGTCCGAAACGTCGACTATCTATATGAATACCAGATGTAATGCAAATAAAAAATTATTTATTTATGTGATTGATGAAAAAATGTCTGAGTGCCCTTTTGAACAATAGGTCTACATATTCACAGTATTTAGGGTAGCACCCAGGTGTTCGACACCATTGAAAGGTTGGAGTGCTGGGCTACCGGCTAACACATATATATATATATTGTATAAATAAATATATATATATATATATATATATATATATATATAAGAAATGAGTACAAAATCCCCGCAAATATAAATCAAATTCAATAAAAGAAAGGCACATACGAACAGTACAGAATGGTACAGTATATATTTCTAACCAAGTGTATTCTCTTCTAATAATTCAGAAATAAAGTTTTTAAATATTTCTGCTTTCCTGCTACCATCCTATATTCTGTACTTGTAAATTAATCTATCTATCTATCTATCTATCTATCTATCTATATGTCTGTCTGTCTGTCTATCTCTCATTAATTTTACTGATCCCATCCATAATAACATCAACCCTTCAGTCATCACTCTCCCTCTGTCTGTCTATCACTTAAAATATGTTACCACTCTTCCCTTAATATGGCTTCTTGTAAAGTTCTAGACTCTTTAAATAGGCTAACAACTTATTATATTTTGTCATTTCAAAATATTTGGTATTTTTTATTCTTTCCAGAGATAAAAAATTAGGCTTCTTGCCAATAAGATTACAAAATGTAAGCGTTAACTTAGGACTGTATCTTTCCCATATTTTATTAAAATTTAAAAGTAGAATGTTGTTTTACTTTAGTATATATTACTTTTAAACAAATTCCTTTATTATACAATGGCCTAGATTACAAGTGGAGGTAAAAAATAATAGCACTATTGTGTGTTAACAATGCTTGAGCGCTATTAATAACACATGTATTTTTTGCACTTACATTAAAATCCCAAAGTTACTTTTTATTGCTCCAGCACTAGTTTAGTGTGCAATAAAATCTGCATGTTGGATAAATCCCTCACATGGCAGACTTCTGAGGGGGCATGCAGTAAATTTCATGTTGGATATCACATGAGCACTAAGCTGATGGTGTGCTATGTCAAGGATGCGCTAAGCCAAGGGTGCTCAAGTAGTGGTGTTTTTCATTAAGTTATGTGTTATATTATTAATAATAACGGTTTACTTCAGGTCTTGAAAAGCACTACATATTGCAGTGGTATTTTTGATTGTGCTTTAGTACTTAAAGGGATAGGAAAGTTAAAATTAAACATGGATGATTCAGATAGAGCATGTAATTTTAAGACACTTTTAAATTCACTTCTATTTTCAAATGTGCTTCATTCTCTTAGCATCCCTTGTTAAAAAGGAATACGCACATATCATACACCAGTGGGAGCTGCTGCTAATTGGTGCCTGCACACATTTGTCTCTTGTGATTGGCTAACTAGATGTGTTCAGCTAGTTGTCAGTAGTTCCTTCAGCAATGGATAACAAGAGAATGAAGCAAATTTGATAATAGAAGTAAATTGGAAAGTTGCTTAAAATTGTATGTTCTATCTGAATCAAAAAATACAATTTTGGGGTTTACTATCCCTTTAAAGGGATATGCATCCCAGCATTTTCCTTTCACGATTCAGATAGAGCATGCCATTTTAAACAACTTTCTAATTTACTTTTATTATCAAATTTTCTTTGTCTTTTGGTATCTTTTGTTGAAAAGCAGGAGACAGACAATTTCTGGAGCACTATATGGCAGCAGTTTTGAAAGAATGTTATATATTTGCAAGAGAACTAGGTGGCAGCACTATTTCCTGCCATGTAGTGCTCCAGATGCCTACCTGGGTATCTCTTCAACACGAATATCATGGGAACATGCATAGTGAACCCTGCATAGTGATTCAGTTCCAGAGCTGCAATGCTTTACTAGAAGCTAGCTGAAAACACCTGGTGAGCCAATGACAAAAGACAAATTTGCATATCAATCCCCAGCTAGCTCCCAGTAGTGTAGGATATGTACATTTTCTTTTTCAACAAAAGATACCAAAATAACTAAGTAAATTTGAAAATGTAACAGTGTCTTAAAATTACATGCTCTGTCTGAATGATGCAAATTTAGTTTTGACTTCCCTATCCCTTTAAATATATAGTCAAAAGATGTGCTCCTGTGCCACTCTCAGTGTGGCTATAGCTGGTAAGGAAATAAGAAGCAGCCATACCGTATTCGTGTGTCCTCAACTGGGGCAGAATGTTGGGTGTTCAACGAGTGCAACTTTGACTATGTATTTAAAGGGACATTAAACACAAACTATAAGCTACCTGATAATGTGTCTTCATATACGTTTACAATGAATAATAAAGCTATATTCTGTCAAGGAGAATTTTCTTTTATGTTATTTCTTTCCACTGATTTCCTTGTCCCCCAGAACAAAAGGACCCTTGGTAAACAATCACACTAATACACACACATATATACATATATATAGCATGAATTCTGTAAACCCAAGCATCCCTGGAAGAAAGTGGAACAAGTATAATTTTCAAATGTATTTTTCGGCTAAAGGAAGCAAAGTAAATAATGAATATATGTTACAAAAAAAGAAATATTTTATGTGTTGTTAAAATGTCCAGTTCAATGATCCTTTAATCTCTGTGAGGAAGTTACAAACACTTATAAATAAAAGGCAATGTACAATAATAAGCATTTTATTTTTACAGTAGAATGCCCCTTTAATGTTGCATGTTGGGTCAAGTGTGCTTTTCCTTTAAAGTAACGGGCTTCTTATTGTTTTAAACAGATAACTCCACAAACTCATTACAAGAATGTCAGAGCGCCTGTTGCTGAAACGCCAGCTCCCCTTATGAACTAAGACCTTCCACCTGACAGCCAATTAACTGAAAAACAAATAGCTGCAGACCACAATGTAAAAGTAGAAAGAAAAAAAATATATATTTTCGCCTTTAAATTCTGTTTTGACCTGAATATCATATTTGTTGAACATTCATATTAACTGAATAATTGCAATTACGGCTTTAAATTGGACATATTACAAAGTATTTTTGCTGAAAGTACAAATACAATTATAAATCAGATAATTCTTTAAAACACTGTGCAGTTGGAAAATGCAGAATTTGTTTAAAGCGTCATTATGGTTTTATAAGCATGCTGAAAGTATGATTATTATGTTCGCAGCTAACTAGAGCCCTTGTCAACGGTGACACATGAAGCGAATAGCAGCTAAATCAGGATGTATTTTTAAATAATGCCTGACACAGGCAGCAATGTCAAAGTGCCTCGAAGAGAATAAAATAGCATATTAAAATCATAATTAGGAACGTTTCCTGAAACAATAAAGTGCGCCACGCAGCAGTTTATCTCTAAAGACTCTGTGACTGTAATTAGTCATCTCCAGTTTTATCCCAGCAGTTGCAGAAGTGCAGAGCTTTCAGGATTTTGGGGTGTTTAAAATAATTTAATGTAACACTTTTGTATCTAGCCAGTTGTTGAAGGAGTTACAAATGTTTGCCTTACATGGTATCCTATCCATGATAAGTAATTTAAGCCAAGTAACCAATCATTTAGTTGCACTTACCTACATGCATCGTACTCTTTTGGAATCTGTCTCCCCTTCCCAATCTCTTCCCTGAATTTTTGTCTTTAGAGCAGAGTCTAGTATCAGAAGATAATCACAATTACCTAGATTACGAGTTGTGCGTTCGTGTTTTAACACTGAAAAATGGTAATTTCAGCGTTAAAACAGCACCGCAGCCATTACAAGCCTTTTAGCCTGTAACGCAACATCAGTCCCACACACGTAAAAATTATGTTTTTTCATGGGACTTCCATAGCGCTGCCATTACGAGTTTTGTGGTGAGGCTAAAAAGCTTGCGTTCCAGCCTATACCAACAAGATCCGTTTCGCAATCTAAAAGCAGTAGTTATGAGTTATATGCAACAAAACTGTTACATAAAACTCATAACTAAACTGTCACAAAGTACAATAAACATTCATAAACTACATATTAACCCCTAAAATGAGGCATTCCCGCATCGCAAATACTATATTAAATTTATTAACCCCTAATCTGCCACTCCTAACATTGCCGTCACTATTAAAAATTATTAACCCCTATTCCGCCGCTCCCCAACATTGCTGCCACTATACTAAAGTTATTTACCCCTTATCCGCCGTCCTCCCGCATCGCAAACACTATTTAAATATTATTAATCCCTAATCTGCTAAATTAAAGTTACAATTATTAACTAAATAATTCCAATTTAAAACTAAATACTTACCTGTGAAATAAAACCTAAGCTAGGTACAATATAACTAATAGTTATATTGTAGCTAGCTTAGGTTTTAAATTTATTTCACAGGTAAGTTTTTATTAATTTTAACTAGGTAGACTAGTTAGTAAATTGTTATTAACTATTTACTAACTACCTAGTTAAAATAAATACGAACTTACTTGTGAAATAAAACCTAACCTGCCTTACACTAAAACCTACCATTACAAAAAATAACAAATGAAATTATACAAAATAATAAACATTATTCCTATTCTAATACCCTTTATAAAAAATAAAAAAAACACCCCAAGATAAAAAAAGCCTAAATAAACTACCAAGGGCCCTTAAAAGGGCATTTTTGCGGGCCCTTAAAAGGGCCTTTTGTAGGACATTGCCCTAAAGTTAACAGCTCTTTTGCTACAAAACAAAACATACACCCCCTAACAGTATACAAACCCCACCCCCAAAACCCACAAAATAAAAATAAAGTAAAACCTAATCTACCCATTGCCCTGAAAAGGGCATTTGTATGGGCATTGCCCTTAAAAGGGCATATAGTTCTTTATCCTGCCCTAAAAAGGCCATTCAGCTCTTTTATGAAATGCCCAAGCCCTAATCTAAAAATAAAAACCCACCCCAAAACGGAAAAAAAATACATTACACAAAATAACAAACAAATTATCAAACATAATTGATTCCTATTCTATTACCCATTTAAAAAAAAAAAAACACTCCAAAAAACAAACTAATCTAGAATAAACTGCCAATAGCCCTTAACAGGGCCTTTTGTAGGGCATTGCCCTAAGTTAAACAGCTTTTTTACCTGAAAAACAAAGCAAAGTCCCACTAAGATTACAAAGCCCCTCAAACACACAAAATAAAAAAAAAACTATCTAAAAAAAAACTAAGCTAACCATTGCCCTTAAAAAACCCTTAAAAAATCACTAACCCCTAAAGATCCACTTACAGTTTTTGAAGTCCCACTTGAACGATCTTCATCCAGACGGAAAGAAGGCGGAAAGAAGTTTTCATCCAGACGGCCTCTTCTATCTTCATCCAGGCGGTGAAGTCCTCATCCAGGCAGCGAGAAGTCATCATCCAGGCGGCATCTTCTATCTTCATCCAGGCAGCATCTTCTATCTTCATCCCGGCGGCACGGAGCAGGTCTATCCTGAAGATATCCGGCGCGGAGCATCCTCTTCATACGGTCGCCACAGTACACTGAATCTTCCAAGATGGCGTCCCTTGTATTCCTATTGGCTGATTTGATTTTGGAAATAAAATCAGCCAATAGGATGAGAGCTACTGAAATCCTATTGGCTGTTCAAAACAGCCAATAGGATGAGAGCTTCTGAAATTCTATTGGTTGTTCAAATCTGTTCAAATCTGATCTATTTGCCCTTGTTAGTTTATTTTAGATTAGGCTTTTTTATTTTGGGGTGGGTTTTTTTTTTTTTTTTTTAAAAAAAGGTATTAGAATAGGAATACATTCTATTATTTTGTATAATTTTGTTTGTTATTTTTTGTAATGGTAGTTTTTTTATTTTTTATAATTTTAGTGTTTTTTATTTTTTGTAATGGTAGACTTTTTATTTTTTGTAATTTTAGGTTTTAGTGTAAGGCAGGTAAGGTTTAATTTCACAGGTAAGTTTGTATTTATTTCAACTAGGTAGTTAGTAAATAGTTAATTACTATTTACTAACTAGTCTACCTAGTTAAAATACAAACTTACCCGTGAAATAAAATTAAAACCTAAGCTAGCTACAATATAACATTAGTTATATTGTAGCTATCTTACGCCCAGTTTTTTTTACGAGTTTTCCGTAAGAGGCTATGCGGTGCTAACGAGCAGTTTTGTCTCAGCGCTCACTTACATGCAACGCTGCTATTACGAGTTTTCAGAAACCCAGCGTTAAAAGGCAAAAAGTGAGCGTTGAGCAAAATTTTGCTCATTACCGCACTCCAATAGCAGCGCTGCTTAAGTCAGCGGTGAGCTGGTTGTATGTGCTCGTGCACAATTTCCCTTTAGTAATCAACAGGGAGAGCCGGCTGAGAAAAAGTCTAACACCTGCAAAAAAGCAGCGTAAAACTCAGTAACGCAGCCCCATTGATTCCTATGGGGAAATAAAATGTATGTCTACACCTAACACCCTAACATGAACCCCGAGTCTAAACACCCCTAATCTTACACTTATTAACCCCTAATCTGCCGACACCTACATAGAAACAGAAACATAGAAACATAGATATTGACGGCAGATAAGAGCCATAGGCCCAGCAAGTCTGCCCAACCTTACCTAACAGTATAAACTTATCTAGTTCGTAGGATAGCCCTATGCTTGTCCCATGCATTTTTAAAGTCCCCCACAGTGTTTGTTGCTACTACCTCTTGAGGAAGTTTATTCCATAAATCAATCACTCTTTCTGTAAAGAAGTGCTTCCTCAAATTACTCCTGAATCTACTACCCTTTAGCTTGAGCTCATGACCCCTTGTTCTTGAATTTTCCATTTTATGTAAAATACCCACAGCCTCAGTTTTACTAAACCCTTTAATGTACTTGAAAGTTGCTAGCATATCACCTCTTTCCCTTCTCTCCTCTAAGCTATACATATTTAGGTCATTGAGCCTATCCTGGTAAGTTTTATTTTTTAGACCATGTACCATTTTGGTAGCCCTCCTTTGCACAGATTCAAGTTTGTTAATATCCTTCTGAAGATATGGCCTCCAGAACTGCACACAATACTCAAGATGAGGCCTAACTAATGATCTATAAAGTGGCATAAGAACCTTACTATTTCTGCTGCAAATACCTCTACCAATACATCCAAGCATTCTGCTAGCCTTACTCGCTGCATTACTACATTGTTTACTACATACTATTTATTAACCCCTAATCTGCCGCCCCTAATGTCGCCGCAACCTGCTTACACTTATTAACCCCTAATCTTCCGCCCCCAACGTCAAAGCCACTATACTGAATGTATTAACCCCTAAATCTAAGTCTAACCCTAACCCTAACACTCCCTAACTTAAATATAATTTAAATAAATCTAAATAAAATTTCTATCATTAACTAAATTATTCCTATTTAAAACTAAATACTTACCTATAATATAAACCCCAAGCTAGCTACAATATAACTAATAGTTACATAGTAACTAGCTTAGGGTTTATTTTTATTTTACAGGCAAGTTTGAATTTATTTTAACTAGGTAGAATAGTTATTAAATAGTTATTAACTATTTAATAACTACCTAACTAAAATAAATACAAAAGTACCTGTAAAATAAAACCTAACCTAAGTTACACTAACACCTACCACAACACTATAACAATAAATTAACTAAATTAAATACAATTACCTAAATTAAATTAAATTAGCTAAAGTGCAAAAAACCCCACTAAATTACAGAAAATAATAAACAAATTACAGATATTTAAACTAATTACACCTAATCTAATAGCCCTATCAAATGATAGTGGACGGCCCTCTAGTGGGCCTGTAACAACATTAAGGGATTACCAACTTGAAGTCTGGAGAAATGCTAAGTTGTGTTTGCTACAATGTTGCAGGTTGGGAGGCGGTGTTTGTTCTTACCTTTATAGGGTCCTGCAGCAGTGAGTTCAGCATCTTTCGGTTTCCAGACTTCAAGGAGAAGGTTTTTGAAGTTTTTTGCTGTGAAGAGTGGAGCATGGAGAGATCCAGGAGGAAGTCTGTTTCTCCCAAGCGATACAGGGAGGTGGTGGAGAAGTCTGCCAGGAAGAAGGGGCCTTCAAAACAGAAACAAGAGCCTGAGTCTGAGGATCTGGTACCCCCCACACCCCAAAAGTCACCGCCCTCTAGGAGATTTAATAAGGGAAAGGGCAAGAAAAGGGGTGGGTTGGGGGAGACAGGCCCTAGTTCACAGGCCCAGGTTAACAAGTGGCTGGAGGTAGGCCCCAATTTAGAGCAGCAGGCACAGGGGGTTGGAGAGGCAGTTAGTGAGGAGCAGGGCGGGTCCGTGGGTGGCCCTGAGGCCTTACAGGGAGTTTCAGACCCAGTGGGAGCAAGTGATGGCATCTTAGGCCAGTTTGCGGCCCTGCCGCCGGCGGCCATGGCGGCGGTCCTGGCCCTAGCGCAGTCTTTTTCAGGTGTGATGGCCCGTGTGGGCCAGGCGCAGGGCCCGGTTGTTGCCGGGGCGGCCGGTGGTGAGGCAGGGGGCTTAGGCCTACCGTACATGTCGCAGAGTGTGCAGCGGTATTGGTTCCGTCTGATGGCGGCTCACGCGAGATCTCCTCCTCCGAGAGTTCGTCAGAGGGGGAGGAGGATAGCGGCCGCCATCTTGGGAGTCAGGGCACATGACGGCGGACACACTCATGCGACCGGAGCTTCACAGGTAACTTGGGGAGGCTACCGGTCGGCGGGAGGGTTATCACAGGGGCCAGCGGTGCTTGAGAGGGGGCACTTACCTCGCGCGAGTGAGGTGGCGGGTCCGGGTGGTGCGCAGAGTGAGTGTGGTGCAGATGGGAGGCAGACGGTTAGGCCTTGCTCTGGCGCGCAGGCGCGCACAGGGGTGAATCCCGGTCGGGTGTACCAGCAGGTTCCTGAAAGGACAGCAGCACCAATGGCATTGGGTTCTACAAGTGCCCTGGTGGTGGCGAGGCCCAGCAGCGGTCAGATGGGTTCAACTCCGCATGTGCCAGCAGGAGCAGAGACGCCAGGGGACAGTGAGTGCCATGGACCTGACACAATTCACACTGACACGGGATCTTCCACGAGTGGGTCATGTTCTGATAGCGGGGAGGATCTTGGTTTAGAGGGTAAAGGGCAGCGCAGAATGTTCAGGTGGATAAAGAAGATGGCGGCATCTCAGGCAAAGCACAGGGCAGGCGTTAAAGGTCAGGCAATGGAGGTTCAGGGAGCTCAGGTTCTAGGGGGCGCTATGGCCCCGTCAGGCCCAGTGCCACGTAAAGTGGCAGCGCAAGGGGACACTTACCCCTGTTTAGTACACTCGCTTTACGGCCATCTTAAACCGAAGGTTGTAAAGAAGATTCAGGAAGTTAAATAGTCAACGTGTTTGACCTCTCCCTGGATGCATATAGGGCGAAGGAAAGGGCATCTGAAGGTTCAGGCACAAAGAGGGTGCGCAGGCCGGAGACATACGAAGAATAGCTGAAATGCTTTTGGGTCCTGGCCGTGTGCTATGTGGACAGGTGGCCCTTGCAGGGGCACAACCTGTTTAAGTACCAGGATACCATTTAGGATATCCATACTAGGTTTAAGGAAGGCGCATGGCGGGAGTATGACATGGCCTTTAGAAGGAAAATGGTGGGTAACCCCTTGTTACATTTTGGCACACAATATATGCACTTGTGGTCCAAACTGGGTTTGGAGGGAGGTACGCCCTCCACTGTGGCGGCGCGCCAAACTCAGCCGCATCAAGAGGCACAGCTTGGCAGGCGAGGTAGGGAGTGTTGGAAGTTCCAAGAAAAGCAGTGTGACAGGGGGAGCAGCTGCTCCTTTTGTCACATCTGCAAATTCTGTGCGGGGCCCCACCCTGGAGCAGAGTGCGGGAGAAGAAGAGAGCAGGGCCAGACCAAACCCGCTCCCAAGTCTGGAGTTACAGTCAAGGGCACCAACCCGCTTAAGTTGCCGGCCATGTTGATATGGCTGGCGAACTACCCCGACCGGGAGGCAGCAGAGCTGCTCAGCTCAGGGTTGGAGGGGGTTTTCGTATCCCAGTTACTGGGAGGGTTGTGGGCTCACCGGTGCATAGGAACTTGAAAACGGCCTACGAATTTCCGCATGTGGTGAGGGAGAAGTTGGCTAAGGAGGTGGCACTGGGCAGGGTGTCCGGGCCTTTTGCGGTTTGCCCATTGGAAGATCTTGTGATCTCACCATTGAGGGTCGTGCCCAAAAAGGAGAAGGGGAAGTTCAGGTTGATACATCACCTGTCCTTTCCAAAGGGAGGGTCTGTCAATGATGCAATCGACCCTGAGCTGAGTTCAGTCCATTATCAAACTTTTGATAAGGCACTGGACATTGTCAGGGCATGTGGGCCGGGTGTGCTGTTAGCGAAGCTAGACATGGAGTCAGCTTTTCGGCTATTGCCCTTACACCCCTCAGCATTCAGACTAATAGGCATGAAGTTTGAAGGGGCATATTATGTGGACAGGTGCTTGCCGATGGGGTGCTCTCTGTCCTTGCTCATTACCGCACTCCAATAGCAGCGCTGCTTAAGTCAGCGGTGAGCTGGTTGTATGTGCTCGTGCACAATTTCCCTTTAGTAATCAACAGGGAGAGCCGGCTGAGAAAAAGTCTAACACCTGCAAAAAAGCAGCGTAAAACTCAGTAACGCAGCCCCATTGATTCCTATGGGGAAATAAAATGTATGTCTACACCTAACACCCTAACATGAACCCCGAGTCTAAACACCCCTAATCTTACACTTATTAACCCCTAATCTGCCGACACCTACATAGAAACAGAAACATAGAAACATAGATATTGACGGCAGATAAGAGCCATAGGCCCAGCAAGTCTGCCCAACCTTACCTAACAGTATAAACTTATCTAGTTCGTAGGATAGCCCTATGCTTGTCCCATGCATTTTTAAAGTCCCCCACAGTGTTTGTTGCTACTACCTCTTGAGGAAGTTTATTCCATAAATCAATCACTCTTTCTGTAAAGAAGTGCTTCCTCAAATTACTCCTGAATCTACTACCCTTTAGCTTGAGCTCATGACCCCTTGTTCTTGAATTTTCCATTTTATGTAAAATACCCACAGCCTCAGTTTTACTAAACCCTTTAATGTACTTGAAAGTTGCTAGCATATCACCTCTTTCCCTTCTCTCCTCTAAGCTATACATATTTAGGTCATTGAGCCTATCCTGGTAAGTTTTATTTTTTAGACCATGTACCATTTTGGTAGCCCTCCTTTGCACAGATTCAAGTTTGTTAATATCCTTCTGAAGATATGGCCTCCAGAACTGCACACAATACTCAAGATGAGGCCTAACTAATGATCTATAAAGTGGCATAAGAACCTTACTATTTCTGCTGCAAATACCTCTACCAATACATCCAAGCATTCTGCTAGCCTTACTCGCTGCATTACTACATTGTTTACTACATACTATTTATTAACCCCTAATCTGCCGCCCCTAATGTCGCCGCAACCTGCTTACACTTATTAACCCCTAATCTTCCGCCCCCAACGTCAAAGCCACTATACTGAATGTATTAACCCCTAAATCTAAGTCTAACCCTAACCCTAACACTCCCTAACTTAAATATAATTTAAATAAATCTAAATAAAATTTCTATCATTAACTAAATTATTCCTATTTAAAACTAAATACTTACCTATAATATAAACCCCAAGCTAGCTACAATATAACTAATAGTTACATAGTAACTAGCTTAGGGTTTATTTTTATTTTACAGGCAAGTTTGAATTTATTTTAACTAGGTAGAATAGTTATTAAATAGTTATTAACTATTTAATAACTACCTAACTAAAATAAATACAAAAGTACCTGTAAAATAAAACCTAACCTAAGTTACACTAACACCTACCACAACACTATAACAATAAATTAACTAAATTAAATACAATTACCTAAATTAAATTAAATTAGCTAAAGTGCAAAAAACCCCACTAAATTACAGAAAATAATAAACAAATTACAGATATTTAAACTAATTACACCTAATCTAATAGCCCTATCAAATGATAGTGGACGGCCCTCTAGTGGGCCTGTAACAACATTAAGGGATTACCAACTTGAAGTCTGGAGAAATGCTAAGTTGTGTTTGCTACAATGTTGCAGGTTGGGAGGCGGTGTTTGTTCTTACCTTTATAGGGTCCTGCAGCAGTGAGTTCAGCATCTTTCGGTTTCCAGACTTCAAGGAGAAGGTTTTTGAAGTTTTTTGCTGTGAAGAGTGGAGCATGGAGAGATCCAGGAGGAAGTCTGTTTCTCCCAAGCGATACAGGGAGGTGGTGGAGAAGTCTGCCAGGAAGAAGGGGCCTTCAAAACAGAAACAAGAGCCTGAGTCTGAGGATCTGGTACCCCCCACACCCCAAAAGTCACCGCCCTCTAGGAGATTTAATAAGGGAAAGGGCAAGAAAAGGGGTGGGTTGGGGGAGACAGGCCCTAGTTCACAGGCCCAGGTTAACAAGTGGCTGGAGGTAGGCCCCAATTTAGAGCAGCAGGCACAGGGGGTTGGAGAGGCAGTTAGTGAGGAGCAGGGCGGGTCCGTGGGTGGCCCTGAGGCCTTACAGGGAGTTTCAGACCCAGTGGGAGCAAGTGATGGCATCTTAGGCCAGTTTGCGGCCCTGCCGCCGGCGGCCATGGCGGCGGTCCTGGCCCTAGCGCAGTCTTTTTCAGGTGTGATGGCCCGTGTGGGCCAGGCGCAGGGCCCGGTTGTTGCCGGGGCGGCCGGTGGTGAGGCAGGGGGCTTAGGCCTACCGTACATGTCGCAGAGTGTGCAGCGGTATTGGTTCCGTCTGATGGCGGCTCACGCGAGATCTCCTCCTCCGAGAGTTCGTCAGAGGGGGAGGAGGATAGCGGCCGCCATCTTGGGAGTCAGGGCACATGACGGCGGACACACTCATGCGACCGGAGCTTCACAGGTAACTTGGGGAGGCTACCGGTCGGCGGGAGGGTTATCACAGGGGCCAGCGGTGCTTGAGAGGGGGCACTTACCTCGCGCGAGTGAGGTGGCGGGTCCGGGTGGTGCGCAGAGTGAGTGTGGTGCAGATGGGAGGCAGACGGTTAGGCCTTGCTCTGGCGCGCAGGCGCGCACAGGGGTGAATCCCGGTCGGGTGTACCAGCAGGTTCCTGAAAGGACAGCAGCACCAATGGCATTGGGTTCTACAAGTGCCCTGGTGGTGGCGAGGCCCAGCAGCGGTCAGATGGGTTCAACTCCGCATGTGCCAGCAGGAGCAGAGACGCCAGGGGACAGTGAGTGCCATGGACCTGACACAATTCACACTGACACGGGATCTTCCACGAGTGGGTCATGTTCTGATAGCGGGGAGGATCTTGGTTTAGAGGGTAAAGGGCAGCGCAGAATGTTCAGGTGGATAAAGAAGATGGCGGCATCTCAGGCAAAGCACAGGGCAGGCGTTAAAGGTCAGGCAATGGAGGTTCAGGGAGCTCAGGTTCTAGGGGGCGCTATGGCCCCGTCAGGCCCAGTGCCACGTAAAGTGGCAGCGCAAGGGGACACTTACCCCTGTTTAGTACACTCGCTTTACGGCCATCTTAAACCGAAGGTTGTAAAGAAGATTCAGGAAGTTAAATAGTCAACGTGTTTGACCTCTCCCTGGATGCATATAGGGCGAAGGAAAGGGCATCTGAAGGTTCAGGCACAAAGAGGGTGCGCAGGCCGGAGACATATGAAGAATAGCTGAAATGCTTTTGGGTCCTGGCCGTGTGCTATGTGGACAGGTGGCCCTTGCAGGGGCACAACCTGTTTAAGTACCAGGATACCATTTAGGATATCCATACTAGGTTTAAGGAAGGCGCATGGCGGGAGTATGACATGGCCTTTAGAAGGAAAATGGTGGGTAACCCCTTGTTACATTTTGGCACACAATATATGCACTTGTGGTCCAAACTGGGTTTGGAGGGAGGTACGCCCTCCACTGTGGCGGCGCGCCAAACTCAGCCGCATCAAGAGGCACAGCTTGGCAGGCGAGGTAGGGAGTGTTGGAAGTTCCAAGAAAAGCAGTGTGACAGGGGGAGCAGCTGCTCCTTTTGTCACATCTGCAAATTCTGTGCGGGGCCCCACCCTGGAGCAGAGTGCGGGAGAAGAAGAGAGCAGGGCCAGACCAAACCCGCTCCCAAGTCTGGAGTTACAGTCAAGGGCACCAACCCGCTTAAGTTGCCGGCCATGTTGATATGGCTGGCGAACTACCCCGACCGGGAGGCAGCAGAGCTGCTCAGCTCAGGGTTGGAGGGGGTTTTCGTATCCCAGTTACTGGGAGGGTTGTGGGCTCACCGGTGCATAGGAACTTGAAAACGGCCTACGAATTTCCGCATGTGGTGAGGGAGAAGTTGGCTAAGGAGGTGGCACTGGGCAGGGTGTCCGGGCCTTTTGCGGTTTGCCCATTGGAAGATCTTGTGATCTCACCATTGAGGGTCGTGCCCAAAAAGGAGAAGGGGAAGTTCAGGTTGATACATCACCTGTCCTTTCCAAAGGGAGGGTCTGTCAATGATGCAATCGACCCTGAGCTGAGTTCAGTCCATTATCAAACTTTTGATAAGGCACTGGACATTGTCAGGGCATGTGGGCCGGGTGTGCTGTTAGCGAAGCTAGACATGGAGTCAGCTTTTCGGCTATTGCCCTTACACCCCTCAGCATTCAGACTAATAGGCATGAAGTTTGAAGGGGCATATTATGTGGACAGGTGCTTGCCGATGGGGTGCTCTCTGTCCTTGCTCATTACCGCACTCCAATAGCAGCGCTGCTTAAGTCAGCGGTGAGCTGGTTGTATGTGCTCGTGCACAATTTCCCTTTAGTAATCAACAGGGAGAGCCGGCTGAGAAAAAGTCTAACACCTGCAAAAAAGCAGCGTAAAACTCAGTAACGCAGCCCCATTGATTCCTATGGGGAAATAAAATGTATGTCTACACCTAACACCCTAACATGAACCCCGAGTCTAAACACCCCTAATCTTACACTTATTAACCCCTAATCTGCCGACACCTACATAGAAACAGAAACATAGAAACATAGATATTGACGGCAGATAAGAGCCATAGGCCCAGCAAGTCTGCCCAACCTTACCTAACAGTATAAACTTATCTAGTTCGTAGGATAGCCCTATGCTTGTCCCATGCATTTTTAAAGTCCCCCACAGTGTTTGTTGCTACTACCTCTTGAGGAAGTTTATTCCATAAATCAATCACTCTTTCTGTAAAGAAGTGCTTCCTCAAATTACTCCTGAATCTACTACCCTTTAGCTTGAGCTCATGACCCCTTGTTCTTGAATTTTCCATTTTATGTAAAATACCCACAGCCTCAGTTTTACTAAACCCTTTAATGTACTTGAAAGTTGCTATCATATCACCTCTTTCCCTTCTCTCCTCTAAGCTATACATATTTAGGTCATTGAGCCTATCCTGGTAAGTTTTATTTTTTAGACCATGTACCATTTTGGTAGCCCTCCTTTGCACAGATTCAAGTTTGTTAATATCCTTCTGAAGATATGGCCTCCAGAACTGCACACAATACTCAAGATGAGGCCTAACTAATGATCTATAAAGTGGCATAAGAACCTTACTATTTCTGCTGCAAATACCTCTACCAATACATCCAAGCATTCTGCTAGCCTTACTCGCTGCATTACTACATTGTTTACTACATACTATTTATTAACCCCTAATCTGCCGCCCCTAATGTCGCCGCAACCTGCTTACACTTATTAACCCCTAATCTTCCGCCCCCAACGTCAAAGCCACTATACTGAATGTATTAACCCCTAAATCTAAGTCTAACCCTAACCCTAACACTCCCTAACTTAAATATAATTTAAATAAATCTAAATAAAATTTCTATCATTAACTAAATTATTCCTATTTAAAACTAAATACTTACCTATAATATAAACCCCAAGCTAGCTACAATATAACTAATAGTTACATAGTAACTAGCTTAGGGTTTATTTTTATTTTACAGGCAAGTTTGAATTTATTTTAACTAGGTAGAATAGTTATTAAATAGTTATTAACTATTTAATAACTACCTAACTAAAATAAATACAAAAGTACCTGTAAAATAAAACCTAACCTAAGTTACACTAACACCTACCACAACACTATAACAATAAATTAACTAAATTAAATACAATTACCTAAATTAAATTAAATTAGCTAAAGTGCAAAAAACCCCACTAAATTACAGAAAATAATAAACAAATTACAGATATTTAAACTAATTACACCTAATCTAATAGCCCTATCAAATGATAGTGGACGGCCCTCTAGTGGGCCTGTAACAACATTAAGGGATTACCAACTTGAAGTCTGGAGAAATGCTAAGTTGTGTTTGCTACAATGTTGCAGGTTGGGAGGCGGTGTTTGTTCTTACCTTTATAGGGTCCTGCAGCAGTGAGTTCAGCATCTTTCGGTTTCCAGACTTCAAGGAGAAGGTTTTTGAAGTTTTTTGCTGTGAAGAGTGGAGCATGGAGAGATCCAGGAGGAAGTCTGTTTCTCCCAAGCGATACAGGGAGGTGGTGGAGAAGTCTGCCAGGAAGAAGGGGCCTTCAAAACAGAAACAAGAGCCTGAGTCTGAGGATCTGGTACCCCCCACACCCCAAAAGTCACCGCCCTCTAGGAGATTTAATAAGGGAAAGGGCAAGAAAAGGGGTGGGTTGGGGGAGACAGGCCCTAGTTCACAGGCCCAGGTTAACAAGTGGCTGGAGGTAGGCCCCAATTTAGAGCAGCAGGCACAGGGGGTTGGAGAGGCAGTTAGTGAGGAGCAGGGCGGGTCCGTGGGTGGCCCTGAGGCCTTACAGGGAGTTTCAGACCCAGTGGGAGCAAGTGATGGCATCTTAGGCCAGTTTGCGGCCCTGCCGCCGGCGGCCATGGCGGCGGTCCTGGCCCTAGCGCAGTCTTTTTCAGGTGTGATGGCCCGTGTGGGCCAGGCGCAGGGCCCGGTTGTTGCCGGGGCGGCCGGTGGTGAGGCAGGGGGCTTAGGCCTACCGTACATGTCGCAGAGTGTGCAGCGGTATTGGTTCCGTCTGATGGCGGCTCACGCGAGATCTCCTCCTCCGAGAGTTCGTCAGAGGGGGAGGAGGATAGCGGCCGCCATCTTGGGAGTCAGGGCACATGACGGCGGACACACTCATGCGACCGGAGCTTCACAGGTAACTTGGGGAGGCTACCGGTCGGCGGGAGGGTTATCACAGGGGCCAGCGGTGCTTGAGAGGGGGCACTTACCTCGCGCGAGTGAGGTGGCGGGTCCGGGTGGTGCGCAGAGTGAGTGTGGTGCAGATGGGAGGCAGACGGTTAGGCCTTGCTCTGGCGCGCAGGCGCGCACAGGGGTGAATCCCGGTCGGGTGTACCAGCAGGTTCCTGAAAGGACAGCAGCACCAATGGCATTGGGTTCTACAAGTGCCCTGGTGGTGGCGAGGCCCAGCAGCGGTCAGATGGGTTCAACTCCGCATGTGCCAGCAGGAGCAGAGACGCCAGGGGACAGTGAGTGCCATGGACCTGACACAATTCACACTGACACGGGATCTTCCACGAGTGGGTCATGTTCTGATAGCGGGGAGGATCTTGGTTTAGAGGGTAAAGGGCAGCGCAGAATGTTCAGGTGGATAAAGAAGATGGCGGCATCTCAGGCAAAGCACAGGGCAGGCGTTAAAGGTCAGGCAATGGAGGTTCAGGGAGCTCAGGTTCTAGGGGGCGCTATGGCCCCGTCAGGCCCAGTGCCACGTAAAGTGGCAGCGCAAGGGGACACTTACCCCTGTTTAGTACACTCGCTTTACGGCCATCTTAAACCGAAGGTTGTAAAGAAGATTCAGGAAGTTAAATAGTCAACGTGTTTGACCTCTCCCTGGATGCATATAGGGCGAAGGAAAGGGCATCTGAAGGTTCAGGCACAAAGAGGGTGCGCAGGCCGGAGACATACGAAGAATAGCTGAAATGCTTTTGGGTCCTGGCCGTGTGCTATGTGGACAGGTGGCCCTTGCAGGGGCACAACCTGTTTAAGTACCAGGATACCATTTAGGATATCCATACTAGGTTTAAGGAAGGCGCATGGCGGGAGTATGACATGGTCTTTAGAAGGAAAATGGTGGGTAACCCCTTGTTACATTTTGGCACACAATATATGCACTTGTGGTCCAAACTGGGTTTGGAGGGAGGTACGCCCTCCACTGTGGCGGCGCGCCAAACTCAGCCGCATCAAGAGGCACAGCTTGGCAGGCGAGGTAGGGAGTGTTGGAAGTTCCAAGAAAAGCAGTGTGACAGGGGGAGCAGCTGCTCCTTTTGTCACATCTGCAAATTCTGTGCGGGGCCCCACCCTGGAGCAGAGTGCGGGAGAAGAAGAGAGCAGGGCCAGACCAAACCCGCTCCCAAGTCTGGAGTTACAGTCAAGGGCACCAACCCGCTTAAGTTGCCGGCCATGTTGATATGGCTGGCGAACTACCCCGACCGGGAGGCAGCAGAGCTGCTCAGCTCAGGGTTGGAGGGGGTTTTCGTATCCCAGTTACTGGGAGGGTTGTGGGCTCACCGGTGCATAGGAACTTGAAAACGGCCTACGAATTTCCGCATGTGGTGAGGGAGAAGTTGGCTAAGGAGGTGGCACTGGGCAGGGTGTCCGGGCCTTTTGCGGTTTGCCCATTGGAAGATCTTGTGATCTCACCATTGAGGGTCGTGCCCAAAAAGGAGAAGGGGAAGTTCAGGTTGATACATCACCTGTCCTTTCCAAAGGGAGGGTCTGTCAATGATGCAATCGACCCTGAGCTGAGTTCAGTCCATTATCAAACTTTTGATAAGGCACTGGACATTGTCAGGGCATGTGGGCCGGGTGTGCTGTTAGCGAAGCTAGACATGGAGTCAGCTTTTCGGCTATTGCCCTTACACCCCTCAGCATTCAGACTAATAGGCATGAAGTTTGAAGGGGCATATTATGTGGACAGGTGCTTGCCGATGGGGTGCTCTCTGTCCTTGCTCATTACCGCACTCCAATAGCAGCGCTGCTTAAGTCAGCGGTGAGCTGGTTGTATGTGCTCGTGCACAATTTCCCTTTAGTAATCAACAGGGAGAGCCGGCTGAGAAAAAGTCTAACACCTGCAAAAAAGCAGCGTAAAACTCAGTAACGCAGCCCCATTGATTCCTATGGGGAAATAAAATGTATGTCTACACCTAACACCCTAACATGAACCCCGAGTCTAAACACCCCTAATCTTACACTTATTAACCCCTAATCTGCCGACACCTACATAGAAACAGAAACATAGAAACATAGATATTGACGGCAGATAAGAGCCATAGGCCCAGCAAGTCTGCCCAACCTTACCTAACAGTATAAACTTATCTAGTTCGTAGGATAGCCCTATGCTTGTCCCATGCATTTTTAAAGTCCCCCACAGTGTTTGTTGCTACTACCTCTTGAGGAAGTTTATTCCATAAATCAATCACTCTTTCTGTAAAGAAGTGCTTCCTCAAATTACTCCTGAATCTACTACCCTTTAGCTTGAGCTCATGACCCCTTGTTCTTGAATTTTCCATTTTATGTAAAATACCCACAGCCTCAGTTTTACTAAACCCTTTAATGTACTTGAAAGTTGCTAGCATATCACCTCTTTCCCTTCTCTCCTCTAAGCTATACATATTTAGGTCATTGAGCCTATCCTGGTAAGTTTTATTTTTTAGACCATGTACCATTTTGGTAGCCCTCCTTTGCACAGATTCAAGTTTGTTAATATCCTTCTGAAGATATGGCCTCCAGAACTGCACACAATACTCAAGATGAGGCCTAACTAATGATCTATAAAGTGGCATAAGAACCTTACTATTTCTGCTGCAAATACCTCTACCAATACATCCAAGCATTCTGCTAGCCTTACTCGCTGCATTACTACATTGTTTACTACATACTATTTATTAACCCCTAATCTGCCGCCCCTAATGTCGCCGCAACCTGCTTACACTTATTAACCCCTAATCTTCCGCCCCCAACGTCAAAGCCACTATACTGAATGTATTAACCCCTAAATCTAAGTCTAACCCTAACCCTAACACTCCCTAACTTAAATATAATTTAAATAAATCTAAATAAAATTTCTATCATTAACTAAATTATTCCTATTTAAAACTAAATACTTACCTATAATATAAACCCCAAGCTAGCTACAATATAACTAATAGTTACATAGTAACTAGCTTAGGGTTTATTTTTATTTTACAGGCAAGTTTGAATTTATTTTAACTAGGTAGAATAGTTATTAAATAGTTATTAACTATTTAATAACTACCTAACTAAAATAAATACAAAAGTACCTGTAAAATAAAACCTAACCTAAGTTACACTAACACCTACCACAACACTATAACAATAAATTAACTAAATTAAATACAATTACCTAAATTAAATTAAATTAGCTAAAGTGCAAAAAACCCCACTAAATTACAGAAAATAATAAACAAATTACAGATATTTAAACTAATTACACCTAATCTAATAGCCCTATCAAATGATAGTGGACGGCCCTCTAGTGGGCCTGTAACAACATTAAGGGATTACAAACTTGAAGTCTGGAGAAATGCTAAGTTGTGTTTGCTACAATGTTGCAGGTTGGGAGGCGGTGTTTGTTCTTACCTTTATAGGGTCCTGCAGCAGTGAGTTCAGCATCTTTCGGTTTCCAGACTTCAAGGAGAAGGTTTTTGAAGTTTTTTGCTGTGAAGAGTGGAGCATGGAGAGATCCAGGAGGAAGTCTGTTTCTCCCAAGCGATACAGGGAGGTGGTGGAGAAGTCTGCCAGGAAGAAGGGGCCTTCAAAACAGAAACAAGAGCCTGAGTCTGAGGATCTGGTACCCCCCACACCCCAAAAGTCACCGCCCTCTAGGAGATTTAATAAGGGAAAGGGCAAGAAAAGGGGTGGGTTGGGGGAGACAGGCCCTAGTTCACAGGCCCAGGTTAACAAGTGGCTGGAGGTAGGCCCCAATTTAGAGCAGCAGGCACAGGGGGTTGGAGAGGCAGTTAGTGAGGAGCAGGGCGGGTCCGTGGGTGGCCCTGAGGCCTTACAGGGAGTTTCAGACCCAGTGGGAGCAAGTGATGGCATCTTAGGCCAGTTTGCGGCCCTGCCGCCGGCGGCCATGGCGGCGGTCCTGGCCCTAGCGCAGTCTTTTTCAGGTGTGATGGCCCGTGTGGGCCAGGCGCAGGGCCCGGTTGTTGCCGGGGCGGCCGGTGGTGAGGCAGGGGGCTTAGGCCTACCGTACATGTCGCAGAGTGTGCAGCGGTATTGGTTCCGTCTGATGGCGGCTCACGCGAGATCTCCTCCTCCGAGAGTTCGTCAGAGGGGGAGGAGGATAGCGGCCGCCATCTTGGGAGTCAGGGCACATGACGGCGGACACACTCATGCGACCGGAGCTTCACAGGTAACTTGGGGAGGCTACCGGTCGGCGGGAGGGTTATCACAGGGGCCAGCGGTGCTTGAGAGGGGGCACTTACCTCGCGCGAGTGAGGTGGCGGGTCCGGGTGGTGCGCAGAGTGAGTGTGGTGCAGATGGGAGGCAGACGGTTAGGCCTTGCTCTGGCGCGCAGGCGCGCACAGGGGTGAATCCCGGTCGGGTGTACCAGCAGGTTCCTGAAAGGACAGCAGCACCAATGGCATTGGGTTCTACAAGTGCCCTGGTGGTGGCGAGGCCCAGCAGCGGTCAGATGGGTTCAACTCCGCATGTGCCAGCAGGAGCAGAGACGCCAGGGGACAGTGAGTGCCATGGACCTGACACAATTCACACTGACACGGGATCTTCCACGAGTGGGTCATGTTCTGATAGCGGGGAGGATCTTGGTTTAGAGGGTAAAGGGCAGCGCAGAATGTTCAGGTGGATAAAGAAGATGGCGGCATCTCAGGCAAAGCACAGGGCAGGCGTTAAAGGTCAGGCAATGGAGGTTCAGGGAGCTCAGGTTCTAGGGGGCGCTATGGCCCCGTCAGGCCCAGTGCCACGTAAAGTGGCAGCGCAAGGGGACACTTACCCCTGTTTAGTACACTCGCTTTACGGCCATCTTAAACCGAAGGTTGTAAAGAAGATTCAGGAAGTTAAATAGTCAACGTGTTTGACCTCTCCCTGGATGCATATAGGGCGAAGGAAAGGGCATCTGAAGGTTCAGGCACAAAGAGGGTGCGCAGGCCGGAGACATACGAAGAATAGCTGAAATGCTTTTGGGTCCTGGCCGTGTGCTATGTGGACAGGTGGCCCTTGCAGGGGCACAACCTGTTTAAGTACCAGGATACCATTTAGGATATCCATACTAGGTTTAAGGAAGGCGCATGGCGGGAGTATGACATGGCCTTTAGAAGGAAAATGGTGGGTAACCCCTTGTTACATTTTGGCACACAATATATGCACTTGTGGTCCAAACTGGGTTTGGAGGGAGGTACGCCCTCCACTGTGGCGGCGCGCCAAACTCAGCCGCATCAAGAGGCACAGCTTGGCAGGCGAGGTAGGGAGTGTTGGAAGTTCCAAGAAAAGCAGTGTGACAGGGGGAGCAGCTGCTCCTTTTGTCACATCTGCAAATTCTGTGCGGGGCCCCACCCTGGAGCAGAGTGCGGGAGAAGAAGAGAGCAGGGCCAGACCAAACCCGCTCCCAAGTCTGGAGTTACAGTCAAGGGCACCAACCCGCTTAAGTTGCCGGCCATGTTGATATGGCTGGCGAACTACCCCGACCGGGAGGCAGCAGAGCTGCTCAGCTCAGGGTTGGAGGGGGTTTTCGTATCCCAGTTACTGGGAGGGTTGTGGGCTCACCGGTGCATAGGAACTTGAAAACGGCCTACGAATTTCCGCATGTGGTGAGGGAGAAGTTGGCTAAGGAGGTGGCACTGGGCAGGGTGTCCGGGCCTTTTGCGGTTTGCCCATTGGAAGATCTTGTGATCTCACCATTGAGGGTCGTGCCCAAAAAGGAGAAGGGGAAGTTCAGGTTGATACATCACCTGTCCTTTCCAAAGGGAGGGTCTGTCAATGATGCAATCGACCCTGAGCTGAGTTCAGTCCATTATCAAACTTTTGATAAGGCACTGGACATTGTCAGGGCATGTGGGCCGGGTGTGCTGTTAGCGAAGCTAGACATGGAGTCAGCTTTTCGGCTATTGCCCTTACACCCCTCAGCATTCAGACTAATAGGCATGAAGTTTGAAGGGGCATATTATGTGGACAGGTGCTTGCCGATGGGGTGCTCTCTGTCCTGCTCGCTGTTCGAGTGCTTTAGCCACTACCTGGATGATTTTCTATTAGTAGGTAGAGCTGGTTCCACGGATTGTGAACAGCTCATGGGCGTTATGCAGGATATAAATAGGCACAGTGCAGGAGGTATGCAAGTTGCATATAGAGAAGGTGACGCGAATGCTAACTTCGGTACGGGCAGCCAGGGGACTGGACAAGGTCCCCATCAGGGAGGTTCAGTCATTATTGGGCCTGCTGAATTTCGCGGGACGGGTTATCCCTATGGGAAGGGTTTTTAACCGCCGATTGGAGGGCCTTTTGAAGGGCCCTACTGGTCACGTGAAATGGGCCCGCGTCACATCTGAAGTGAGGGAGGACCTGGCGGTCTGGGATAGTTTCCTGGAGAATTTTAACGGCGTGTGCTTATGGAGACGCCCTTCGGTATTGAACCGAGTGCTAAACCTGTTCATGGATGCAGCAGGTGGTTACAGTTATGGGGCGTACCTTGATGGGGATTGTAGCGCAGCTCCATGGCCACGGGAGTGGGTGGCTGCAGGTTATGTAAAAAACCTGACACTATTGGAGCTATTCCCTATCGTAGTGGCAGTCGAAATTTGGGGAGACAGGTTGGCCAATAGGTTGGTGATGTTAAGGACGGACAACCTGAGCATGGTGTACGCCATTAACAGGCTTTCCGCATCATCACCAGCCGTCGTGTGTTACTTGAGGCACTTGGTGTTGCGCTGCTTGCAGTGCAACATCTATTTCACCACCAAACACGTCCCGGGAGTGCAGAACGTTATAGCTGATGCACTCTCTCGATTTAAATGGGGGCAGTTTAGGGAAGTAGCACCCATGGCGGCGAAGGAGGGTCTAACATGCCGTCTTCTCTTTGGCAGTTGTTGAAGATTGGGTGAGCATCCTGCCCTTAGTTAAGGCATCTTTGGCACCGAGGACATGGTCGTCATACAGGAACCACTGGAACAGCTGGGAAGCTTTCTGTCTACAAAGGGGTGTGCAGGTACAAAGGGCTACAAGTGTGCAGGTGTTAGACTGGTTGGCGCAGCTGAGGCGTGAGGGGGTCAGTAGGGCCGGTGCAGCCGGGAGGCTATCGGCTTTAGCCTTCTTTAACAAAGCGTTGGGTTATGTGGACCACTCTGGAGCCTTCCTGGTTAGGAAGGTGTTAAAGGGGTGGGGAAGGCTGGCCCCCTGGCCAAAGGACCGGAGGGAGCCTATCACACAGGCTGCGGCTGCGGCTGCTAGCATTAAGCGTGGTCTCTGTGTGCAAGTCGGAATATGAGCAGCTGCTATTTAGGACAGCCTTCGCAATGGCATTTGCGGGAGTTCTCCGTGTGAGTGAGCTGGTGGCGTCTGCTAAGGTAAAGGCTCAGGGGGAGTGCGGTCGGAGCACATCTAGGTGACGGATGGGGGGCTCCTATTGTTTGTGCCTAGGTCAAAAACGGACCAGGAAGGCACAGGGGCGTGGTTGCCCCTTATAAGGCAGGAATGTGAGGATTGTTGTCCGGTGCGTTGTGTGGAACAATACCTTAAGGTACGGCCGGCAGGAGGTGAGCTGTTCTTGGTTCACGAGGACGGGACAGCCTTGTCGGCTTTCCAATTCCGTAGGGTGCTTGCTAAGGCAGCTGAGAATATGGGGTTGGACCCCAGCAGGATTGCTCCGCATTCCTTTAGGATAGGCGCAGCAACGAGTGCGGCGCAGAAGTGCCTCTCCGCAGCGGAGATTAAGCGCCTGGGTAGATGGAAATCTACCCAGTATAAAACATATATTAGACCAACAAAAGGGCAATGTTAAGACACATACTATGGCATGGGGAGTTTTTGTGGCTGGGGTTTATTGTTACGTTGGTCAAGTAGTGCGGGTTTTTTAGTTCATTATGATGTACTCTGTTTTTACCAGGTGTTGTAAATGAGAAATCCCCTCCATTTTGCATGTGGATTGTAGGGCATCCATACATCCACTGGGCACACATCAGGGCGTTGCGGTCGCCGGAGGGACAGCAGCTTGGATTCCCAACGTCCAAGGCAAGCTTCCGGTGGTTAGGGCGCAGGGGATTGTTATGGGCTAATTTGCCGGCGCTCTTGCAGGAGGCGCACAGAAGGTGGGGACGACCTAATATTTTAGTGCTGCACCTCGGGGGGAATGATTTGGGGGCACTGCCCACATTGGACCTGATTTAAAGAATGGCAGCGGACATGCATTGGGTGCACACGTGGTTGAAGGATGTGACTTTAGGGTGGTCAAATGTGGTTGCTCGACTGCATTGGCATCACATTGTTACTCAGAAGGCTGCATATAATGTACGCAAAAAGGTCAACAGGGAGATGGGAAGGACGGTCATGGGCCTGGGGGGCTTCGTGATCAGGCATGAAAATATCACGGCCGACAAAAAGGACCTATTCAGGCCTAACGGAGTCCACCTGACAGACGTTGGGCTGGACATGTTCCTAAAGGATGTCAGGGGAGCCTTATTGAGGGTTATTTAATCGAGTTTTTAAATATTGATATTTTGCAATCTGTTATTATTGTTATTGTTATGTTGTTTATATAGTTAATAGGTGCCTGTTGTTTTTTGTTTGGCGGAAAGCAGTCGCTTGGCTTTTGTGGCAGGTGGTCAATGCCCTGGGGAGCGGGCACGAAGAGAGAAAAGTGACGGTTCTGAAAGAAGGGAGGGGTTATGCCTGCCAGGTGCCGGCCTGGGGGTCCTCTCCCTCGCGAATGTGGGCCAAAGATCTCTCAACATCACAGCTCTCTCTGCGTGCCATTGGGCGTGTACAGCCGGTTGTCACGCTGCAGGTATCGGAAGGGGCCTTGACCATCTGCTAGTAGGGGCTAGGATAGGGAGAGATGCCGCCAGCGATTTTGATGATTACGAACTTGTTGCCAAGTTTTGATGTTAGGTTGATTTAAGTGCCTAAGGGTAATTAGAGTAACGCTTAGGCACTAGTTAAAGCGTTTATTTAATAAACGTGGACTGTGACCGGTTCTTTCTCCCAACAATTGTGTGTGTTGTCTTATTTATATAGAGATAAGGTATTAGACAGTACGGAGGACGGAATAGGGGGTTTAGACCTTATGATAGTGGAGGGCCCTCTAGTGGGCCTATAACAACATTAAGGGATTACCCACTTGAAGTCTGGAGAAATGCTAAGTTGTGTTTGCTACAATGTTGCAGGTTGGGAGGCGGTGTTTGTTCTCACCTTTATAGGGTCCTGCAGCAGTGAGTTCAGCCTCTTTCGGTTTCCAGACTTCAAGGAGAAGGTTTTTCCCGCCCACCTGTCCCCTGGAAGAAGTGAATGGCGGCAACGAAGCGGCTGAGTAGGGTGAGTCGACTCGGCAGGGGTAGGTTTAATTGAGCTAGCCTGCAGTAAGACAGAGTCTTTAATGTAGCCATCCACCCCTAGCGGTTGGGTTGTACGATTCAGCTGACAGGGGTCGCCTTACCGGGTTGGTTGGATACGCCTCAGCGGGCGGGTGGTCAATGCCCTGGGGAGCGGGCACGAAGAGAGAAGAGTGACGGTCCAGAAAGAAGGGAGGGGTTATGCCCGCCAGGTGCCGGCCTGGGGGTCCTCTCCCTCGCGAATGTGGGCCGAAGATCTCTCAACATCACAGCTCTCTCTGCGTGCCATTGGGCGTATACAGTCGGGTGTCACGCTGCAGGTATCGGAAGGGGCCTTGACCATCTGCTAGTAGGGGCTAGGATAGGGAGAGATGCCGCCAACGATTTTGATGATTACGAACTTGTTGCCAAGTTTTGATGTTAGGTTGATTTAAGTGTCTAAGGGTAATTAGAGTAACGCTTAGGCACTAGTTAAAGCATTTATTTAATAAACGTGGACCGTGACCGGTTCTTTCTCCCAACAATTGTGTGTGTTGTCTTATTTATATAGAGATAAGGTATTAGACAGTATGGAGGACGGAATAGGGGGTTTAGACCTTAATAAAAAAGCCCCCCCATAATAAGAAAAAAACCTAGCCTAAACTAAACTACCTATAGCCCGTAAAAGGGCCTTTTGTGGGGCATTGCCCCAAAGTAATCAGCTCCTTTACATGTAAAAAAAAATACAAACAACCCCCCAACAGTAAAACCCATCACCCACACAACCAACCCCCCAAATAAAATACTATCTAAAAAAACCTAAGCTCCCCATTGCCCTGAAAAGGGCATTTGGATCTCATTGCCCTTAAAAGGGCAGTTAGCTCTTTTGCAGGCCCAAACACTAACCTAAAAATAAAACCCACCCAATACACCCTTAAAAAACTATCTATCAGCCAATCGGAATTAAGGTAGAAAAAATCCTATTGGCTGATGCAATCAGCCAATAGGATTGAAGTTCAATCCTATTGGCTGATTGCATCAGCCAATAGGATTTTTTCTACCTTATTTCCGATTGGCTGATAGCCAATTGGAATCTAAGGGACGCCATCTTGGATGACGTCACTTAAAGGTACCTTCATTCATCTTTAGTCGTTTGATGAAGAGACTTCTGCCCGTCTGGAGGACCACTTCACCCGGCTTTGATGAAGACTTCTCCCGGCTTCATTGAGGTCTTCGTCCCGGCTTGGATGAAAACTTCTCCCAGTTGATCTTCAGGGGGTTAGTGTTAGGTTTTTTTAAGGGTGTATTGGGTGGTTTTATTTTTAGGTTAGGGTTTGGGCCTGCAAAAGAGCTAACTGCCCTTTTAAGGGCAATGCCCATCCAAATGACCTTTTCAGGGCAATGGGGAACTTAGATTTTTTTAGATAGTATTTTATTTGGGGTGTTGGTTGTGTGGGTGGGGGGTTTTACTGTTGGGGGGTTGTTAGTATTTTTTTTTTACAGGTAAAAGAGCTGATTACTTTGGGGCAATGCCCCGCAAAAGGCCATTTTAAGGGCTATTGGTAGTTTAGTTTAGGCTAGGGTTTTTTTTTATTTTGGGGGGGCTTTTTTATTTTGATAGGGCTATTAGATTAGGTGTAATTAGTTTAAATATCTGTAATTTGTTTATTATTTTCTGTTATCTAGTGTTTTTGTTTTGTAGTTTAGCTAATTTAATTTAATTGATTTATTTGTTGTTAATTTATTTAATTATAGTGTGTGTTAGATGTTAGTGTAACTTAGGTTAGGTTTTATTTTACAGGTACTTTTGTATTTATTTTAGCTAGGTAGTTATTAAATAGTTAATAACTATTTAGTAACTTTTCTACCTAGTTAAAATAAATACAAACTTGCCTGTAAAATAAAAATAAACCCTAAGATAGATACAATGTAACTATTAGTTATATTGTAGCTAGCTTAGGGTTTATTTTATAGGTAAGTATTTAGTTTTAAATAGGAATAATGTAGTTAATTATAGTAATTTTATTTAGATTTATTTTTATTATATTTAAATTAGGGGATGTTAGGGTTAGGGTTAGACTTAGATTTAGGGGTTAGTAACTTAAAGGGACAGTATACTGTAAAAAAGTTTTTCCCTTAATGTGTTTACAATTGCTTTTTTTACCAACTGCAGAGTAAAAAATTTATGAAAATGAGCTTTTTAAGGTTTATTTCTGTATATTAAAGCTCTGATTTTGTGTTTTGAAGCCACAGCCTAATAAAATAGGTTGAGCTTGTAGGTATAATCAGATCTCATTACTGAATCACATTGTGCACATATACCTGCTTCTTTATCTTATATCTGTCCTTAAAACAATCACCAGTACTTTGAGAGAACAATGGAAAATCAACATTTTATTACCTTATCTCTGCTATATCCCACTGGAGTGTAATTTCTTCTGCTGGCTGTGTTTACAAAGCTTATCTATAGCTGGTACGCGCGGCCACAAACTTTCAGAATAGGTGGGGATACCACATGCTAAATTAACAATTTGAAATGCCAATATAAGGGTAAAGGAGCTACTTGTAAACAATTTGATACACTCCAGCAGGTAAAGTGGATCATTGGGAACAAATTAAAGGGGAGACATTTTTTGAGTAAACTGTCCCTTTAAGTATAGTGGCGGCGACGTTGGGGGCAGCAGATTAGAGGTTAATAAATGTAGGTAGGTGACGGCGATGTTAGGGACAGGAGATTAAGGGTTAATAATATTTAACTAATGTTTGCGAGGCAGGAGTGTGGTGGTTTAGGGGTTAATATGTTTATTATAGTGGCAGCGACATTGGGGCGGCAGATTAGGGGTTAATAAATATAATGCAGGTGTCGGCGATGTTGGGGGCAGCAGATTAGGGGTTCATAAATATAATGTAGGTGGCGACGGTGTCCGGTGCGGCAGATTATGGGTTACAATTTTTAATTATAGTGTTTGTGATGCGGGAGGGCCTCAGTTTAGGGGTTAATAGGTAGTTTATGGGTTTTAGTGTACTTTTTAGCACTTTTAGTTATGAGTTTTATGCTACGGCGTTGTAGTGTAAAACTCATAACTACTGACTTTAAAATGCGTTAGGAGGTAGAGGGTGTACCGCTCACTTTTTGGCCTCCCAGGACAGACTCGTAATATCAGCGCTATGGAAGTCCCATAGAAAAAAGACTTTATGAAGTTTACTTAAGTTGTTTTGCGGTAAGGCCAAAGATGTGTGCTGTGACCCTAAACATTCAAGACTCGTAATACCAGCGGGCGTAAAAAAGCAGCGTTGGGACCTCTTAACGCTGCTTTTTTACCCTAACGCACAACTCGTAATTTAGCCGTTAGATTTAATTTCACAGGTAAGTATTTCATTTTAAATAGGAATTATTTAGTTAATAATTGTAACTTTAATTTAGCTCTATTTTAATTATGTTAAAGTTAGGGGGTGTTAGTGTTATGTTAGGTTTAGGGGTAACTATAGTTTAATTTAGGTTGTTGCAATGTGGGGGGCTGGCGGTTTAGGGGTTAATAGGTTTATTTAGTGGCAGTGATGTGGGAGGCCAGAGATTTAGGCGTTAATAACTTTATTTAGTGGCGGCGATGTCGCTGAGTGACGGAATAGGGGTTAATAGATTTATTATAGTGTGGGCAATGTTGGGCTGCAGGGGAATAGGGGTTAATAACTTTAGTATAGTGGCGGCGATATCGGGAGCGGCAGATTAGGGGTTAATAAAATTATGTAGGTGCCAGCGATGGTGGGGGCAGCAGATTAGGGGTGTTTAGACTTAGGGTTTATGTTAGGGTGTTAGGTTTAAACATAACTTTATTTTTCCCCATAGACATCAATCTGGTTGCGTTTTCTAGCCCTTGTTATAATCAGTTAAAGTTTAACCAAATGAAAGTAATAACAGCTTACTTTTTCATCAAAATCAATTGAAACAGGATTTATTTGATAGAGTGGACCCCAAATGCTTACTCACAGCTTTCCTTGTATCCTTTAATGCATATAACCACTTTCGACCAAACTGTTTTGGTTGCAACCTGAACACAAGCATACTTTATGCACCGTCACAAACTTGAACTAGCGCAGTAGATAATCCTCTTATGAATCCATTGAATTGTGTTTTCTTCGGGATTACGCCACAGGCCATGGAATAATTTGTAGACCTTAGCCCAATATCTCAATTGGTTACTCACTGTGGTGTATTTTGCATAAAACTTCACGCATTGATACATTCAAGTATGCCGCCTCTCTTTCATACATGGATCCGATAACCGCCCTCAGGGAAAAGCGAGCTCCTCATACGCGCATCTTCAAAATAGTTCCATCCAGGCAGCATTAAAAAGTATAGAAAGACAACTTTATTTCATTTTTTTTTTTAAAAAAAGGAAAAAACAAATTATGCTTACCTGATAATTTTCTTTTCTTCTGACAGGAAGAGTCCACAGCTGCATTCTTTACTTTTGGGAATTCAGAACCTGGCTACTAGGAGGAGGCAAAGACACCCCAGCCAAAGACTTAAATACCTCCCTACTTCCCTCATCCCCCAGTCATTCTGCCAAGGGAACAAGGAACAGTAGGAGAAATATCAGTGTGAAAAAGGTGCCAGAAGAATAAAAACTAAAATACGGCCGCCCCATAAAAAACACAGGCGGGGAGCTGTGGACTCTTCTCGTCAGAAGAAAAGAAAATTATCAGGTAAGCATAATTAAAAGTTTTTCTTCTTAAAGAGAACAGTCCACAGCTGCATTCATTACTTTTGGGAAAACAATACCTAAGCTATAGAGGACACTGAATGCAAACAAAGTACGGGAACAGAAGGCAGCCCCCTCGAAGGGCACCACAGCCTGAAGTAACCCAAAACCTGATACAAAAACTGTAACACTTAGACACAAGGGGTTAAAAATCTCAAAAGACCAAGTAACTGCCCATCAGTTAAATACCTGCAAGGCCATCCTAGAGACTACTCAGAATCTCTAGAATCCATTGAGCACAAAAAAAAAAACAAGGAACCAAGTCCAGCGAGCTGTCTGATTGCACAGAACTACCCCCCGACCCAAAGGAAGAGAACTTACACCTACCCTCAAAGGGGAAAACGGAGGACCCATAAGGTATCCAAAGGACTACCAACTGTGGTAAAAAAAAATCTCAAAACGACTAAGCAAACTCAAGGTTGCTAAAGACAACCACCCAGGGAATGACTCCCTAGAAGGACAAGGGATCAACTCCACACCTTTTAAAAAGGCGATCACAATAAAGAACCAAGGTCTACCTGAGCTCCCTGACACAACACCATACGACTTGTGGTGCTCCAAGGAAGCCACAGGCTCCTCACTGTACCATAGTTTAGCAGACACAACTGCTAAAAGTAGACAACATAGGAAGAAATCCATACAGAGCTGAAGAAATTCGTAGCCTGTAGACAAGGATGGAAACAAACTAGCTATCCTATCAGAAAAAAAGGGCTATCTTGTAAAAACACCCAGCCACCTCTGAGCTCCAGCCTCAAGGCAGCAAGGCTGACCCTAAGCCTTCATGGGATATCAACTAACAGAGAATGTTGAAAAAGATCGACAGCAACTCTCACCTAGAAGAACATCCAACACCAGCAGCATATGAAATCAGTGGAGGGATTAGAAAACGGCCACCACAGGACTCAAACTCCAAGCCTTCAGCAACTAGGCAGGGTAGAGATCCCTTAGGCTACCTAGACCTGCATCAACTGGAAGTACACGGTCAAGACTCAGCAGCGTAGTCAGACCCCCGACCCCCACTCTGAGGAAACGGACCCAGTCCAGAGGGCTTGGCAAATTCCTAAAAAAAAACATTTTGAACCACACCTCAGAAGAAAAAGGAGGGGCCTAAAAGGGAACGACCCCATGGGGGAACAACTGTGACCATTATCTAAATCTTGCTTGCGACCATAAGCCATGACAGAAATACTATGTGTTCGGGTTCCAGAACCCATACACAGTTCCCTCCTAAGAGGGACCACTAAGATAGACACTAAACTCCAGCGTCCTAGTACCAGAATCCAGCCTCAGGACCTCTTGCACGCAAGAAGGAAAGAACCCCTCGGAACCGAGAAGAGAAGGACCTTGGGGCCTTAATGGAAAACTGAATTCAGAAACCTCTCCGAAGGAGAACAAATGCAAAGAAATCACTTCCACAGCCATAGGCATGGAGAAGAGATGAAAGAACAGAGAAACCAAGTGATAAGAGACAATTTGGCCATACCGACAGCTCAGTGGAAACAGACAACCACGAGCCCACATCAATTTGCAATAACTGCCCCTGACTAACACTGTCAGATCCCACTGGAAGACAGCAAGCTAACCCTCAGGTAGATACCAGAAGGGACAAGCGGATGTTTCAAACTTAAAACTTTGAGACCGAACCGCCCAGGACCGATCCAGATCCGGACTCCGAACTCTCAGACAAGAGACATGGCCATAACCTAGACCCCCAGAACTCAAGACAAAGTTCAAACACCCTGAGGAACTGTCAAGTCACCACATATGGAGAAGTGCACACTGGGCAGTTCATCCCCATCCCAATGTCCCTTGACATGGGATGCTTGAAATAGATTTAGACCAAAGAGCCTAGAAAGACATCTTAACATGCCTAAGAAAAGGGCAACCAGCACCCATGGGAGTGTCTGAAACCAGGACCATCTGCTTGTAAACCCAAAAGGCTAGATCTCTTAGAAAGTCGAAGGGGAACACCCCCCCCCCCCCCGCTAAAGGAAATGGGATTACAAGGAAAAAGCTCCATTTGAAGGATGAAGGGATGAGGCAGCCCTGCCGGGATTTGGATCTGAGACCTTTAGAACAGGCTCTATTGAAGTCAGGGTATTTTACCAACTGAGATACCTCTCTGGCCTACAAGCCCTTGGGATGAAAAGTGATAATATCACCAAGACCCCTAAAGATAAGCCTCCTGGAAAATCCTGTACCTCACAGAAAAAATGGTGGGAGCCTCACAACTCCTCGCAGACCAGTCGACCAGGAGATATCGGAGGAAAAACAGCAGGGAGTAACCCCCACGCCTGCGCTCCCTGGAGAATATGCAATATAATAAAAGGGAAAGTGGTAGGAAGACACAGATGAGCTGACCACCCAAGAATGGTAACAAGTAGCCCCAACAACCTACGAGAGGTACCATGACTAGGCCACATAAAAAAACAGACATCCAGAAGATACCAAGAGAGAAAACAAAAAACTCATCCATCTGGTACCCCCAATGCCCAGAGGTCATCCAAACCTCCAAATCCATGGGAAATGGAGGAACTTCTGTTCCAAGGCCAAAAGGCCTCTCACGAGGAGCCTCAGCAGACTCCGTGTCCGGGACCCCCTCGACAGAAGGAACAGGAGGAGGACCGATGTAAACCCTCCATCTTCTAGTAATGGTAACAAGAACAAACAAACACTTATCAAAGTGAACAACCCAGCACCCGACAAGGTAACCAGCACACTGGCACCACGTGGGTGACATGAACCGTAAGGAACAGCAGCTAGCACCCGACCAGTACACGCCTGGTACGAGAACACTCTGAAACCATCCAAGGTCCAAGAAAAATCAAAGCCCCCGAAGGGGTCGATAACATAAACTATAACCATAACTATATCATAATATAATACTGTGCAACTTCCGACAAAGTGCTCACGCAACCATAAAATCACAAGTATCAGTACCAGAGAAGAAACGTTCCGAAAATGGAAAATCATAACAGACATGAGCTTCATAAAACAAATTAAACACATCCTTATCAGATTAAAGAAAATGTAGGCAGCACCCGAGGGTGAATGCCCAAGGAGAATGGGCGCGCTAATAGGACCAGCCTATCAGAGGTCCTATTCTCCTAAGCTCAGGACTGGAACAAATACTTAGAAGAAAAGAAAAATGGAGACGTCAAGGAGATTGGCTTCATCCCTATACGTCTAACCCAGTTTGCCATCCGGCACGGAAGGCCAAGGATCTTTCGGACCAGTAGGACCGGTATCCTCCAGCACCGCCAAAACATGCCTTAGTAGTACACGAAGACGTGCCGGTCTATAACGGAAGGCAAAATGTTCCCCCGCCAGATCGATGGATGACCCCGGCCCCTAGGGAGAGGCCCCTGAAGCCTCAGAGGCCATTGCTTCCCCAGAAGGTCGAACTGACTCACGATTGACAGACCCTGGTTAACAGAACACAAAGTATCTTAAAAATACTTCTCTTGGGAGATATAAATGTGCCAGCATCATGGCCATGCGGAACCGCGACGTAACCTCTGGAGGAAACAGGCCACCTTCCAGAGAAGGAGTAACGGCTATAGGGACACCTGCTTGTGTAGCAAAAGAAGGTTCTGGGGCACACCCCTCACGGGACATGGAATCCTCAGGGGCGTTTGGCTCAACGCACTCTACATTCCCTGATTCGGGGGAAGAGTGTACACTAGAACGGCAATCGGAACATAACTGATGGGCATGGATAACCCGGGCCATTTCATACTCTTCACAAGACGTATACTCCAATTCGGAGATGTCTGCCTCTAAAAAATCAGAATCCTCCATAACTTGGAGATTGCAAATATGGATTAAAGCTAAACGGCACCTTACACCCCAAATGGCTGGGGCAACCACCACCTCCTGTGAACCAGACAACCAACGAACAGATTCTCTCTGTCGCCACTTGGTCAGGGTACGGAAATGGAATTACAATGTGACCACACCCACAGGAAATGGAATTACAACGTGAGTACTCCCCACAGGAGATATTAACCTTTGATCACATTTTAAGATAAAGGAGTCCCACTGGGACCCTGACTTCTTTTGTTAACATTACATTCAGATATTGAAATAAAATGAAATGATCTTACCGGAATCCACGCTGTGGAACACTTACACAGCCTATTAAGTGTGACAGATATTAGCATCGCTTCTGACAGGGACTTGAGTGAATAAAGGCAGGCAGCGAAATTCATCAACGCTGATTGCCAAGGAGCTGTTAACATGAGTTGGGATGGTTTCGCAGAGACGACACTCCCTGCATCTCCGAACTCTAACTTTCATCCATGCTCTCACTGAGAGACTGACAGGATTACTTAAAATTCCAGTTCCATTTCGAAGAGTACTACCCTCCATAAGAGACTATCTTCAATCTTCTGACACTTCTCTGTCAACCTCCTGTGACGAAAGGCAAAGAATGACTGGGGGATGAGGGAAGTGGGGGAGGTATTTAAGCCTTAGGCTGGGGTGTATTTGCCTACTCCTGGTGGCCAGGTTCTGAATTCCTAAAAGTAATGAATGCAGCTGTGGACTCTTCCCGTTTAAGAAGAAAATAGCCTGATGCGTTTTGGAAGTAAAATATGCCGTAAACATGAAAGTTTCCAGTCCCTTATAGAGCGGTAGCACAGCATACATGATATCATGCTTCATCTTATTTTTATCTATCATTTGGGCTGCAACCTGTACCTGGTAATTAGTGAAGGGTGAATTGTAAATTAGTATCATTATAAAAACACTCATGTTTCTGTTAAAAACAAGTACTTTAAATATTTAAAATATAACCTGAATTCTAGATTTCTGTTGAATTTGATAAAGACATATAAACCCTGGAATAAAAGCTCACTTTTTTTTCAAATATAAGAATCAGCATGTTGTGCAATGCTCCCTGTATAAGGATGTAATTTCAAAAATTTCATTTGAATTGCAAAGTAAGAGTGTATCATATTATACAATGTAACTGTGGAGTTTCACTTGCATATAAGAGTTGATTTGTATCTATCTATCTATCTATCTATCTATCTATCTATCTATCTATCTATCTATCATCTATCTATCTATCTATCAGTCTGTCTATCCATCCTTGCAAAATAAAAAAAGTAAAAAAATCATGGGACTGATTTGCATTTTTATTTGAAGCCTAATTAGAGCCTTTTCATCTTGCAAGCTTCCGACCCGACAGGTTGTCACTTTATCGGTACTTGGAGCTTGATTGCAAGACTTACACCTGGGTCTTGGCTGATTGAGCTGCAGCTGTTCCTGTGCTTTTTTTGGGCTGAATACAAAGTTTAACATAAGTTTGATTTATGCCTGACTCAAAGATT